>NC_079411.1:2466251-2528751 GCF_029220125.1 Pseudoliparis swirei | reverse complement strand
AAAGAGAGACTGAATATGTAGGAAATACCACAAAAAAACACTGTAACATCGTCAATTGTCCCCGATTGTTGACGTCTATGTCGTGGCACTAACATCCAACATGACGCGCCACACAAAGAGGAAGTGAAAAGCACATCGTCTGCTGGCATCGGGGGAAAGAGTCCGGCGCCTTTCTTCAGCCGCTTTCCTTTGTCCCCAGAAGAGAAGAAAAGAAGCTGCATTGTGAGCTTCAGGAGGAAGAGGAGGCTCTGGGCTGCCAGAAAGGACGTCGGACAAAGACTCTTGCTCTGCCGTGTCCGGAGGGGGAGAGAAGACGACCGCGGAGATGTTCGCGGTGAAGACCTCGCCTTCATCCTCCAAGGAGGCGGGATCATACGGGAGTGTGGATGTGGATATGTGCGTCTCTGTCAAGAACTTCTCCGACAATGGATTAGCGGATCGAGTTATTCTTGCATTCATCCGAGTGACGATTGGCCTCGAGTGTTCCTAATTAAACCATCATATGGAGGGAGGAGACTAGGAGGGAGGAGACTGGGAGGGAGGAGACTAGGAGGGGAACGGTATGCCCGATCTGACCCGGAGTAATTGGACTCCCGGTATTACTAAAGGCCGGCGAAGCAAAATAAATGCGGGCGTGTCAGGTGTTCGGGAAGTTTTGCTGCGGAGGAAGACTTCTGATCGTTCTCAAGGAAGTTCCGGCAAACCGTCAGAAGGGAAAGCTCGGATCGGATCGGCATTTTCTCAAAGAGGTGGAGAGGGAACTTTGAGGAAAGTCTTCAACCGGACCCAACGGGTCCTGTGTGGACGCTGCATTGAAGAAACTAGAGATTGAGACCTTAAACTCATGTTTACATGTTTACTGAGGGAATAAACCAAAAGAGAATAGAGTCATGTTCTCATAAACTTCACTGCCTTGGCTCCTGTCTTCAGTCATAACAACTTGCGATCCTCATTATTATCCTGAAGAGAAGAAACTGAGTGTTTTCATTGGCGATATTCCAGAACTCAACACGTGCTTCAACAAAGTCATGGAATGTACCTTTAAATAACTCGATGCGCAGCATCCAGAGGTGGAGCTGTGTAACGTGAACTAAAGTCTTGATGGAACATTAACATTCACCTGGATGTAAAAACATTGCTAATCCGGAATTTAGGACCTTTGAGTTGATGCTTCAGACATCTGTAACAACATGTTAACACTCTGACGTATAAAGAGCGGCTCTGTGTCTCTGAACAGAGTGTGTTTAGTAGATTTCGGCGTGGGTCGGTTTCAGGACGCTCACCTGGTCCACGTTGTTCCCCGAGGACTTGATGAAGTCCTCGCTGTCCGACTTGTTTCCGTCTCGGTCGTCCATAACCAGATCGATCGGCATCTTCCCTTTCAGGCAGCTGATGTACCGATGGCAGAAGTTATCACAAAGCTCGTGGACCTGGAAGTGAGTTATGGACCGGGATTAAACCTCTGACATCTTTTATATATGATACATATTCAGATAGAAGTATATATATATATTTATATATTTATATATTTATATATATATTTATATATATATATATTTATATATATATATAAACACACATATATTGACATATATATATAAATATATATATATATATATTTATATATATATATTTATATATATATACACACATTTTACACACTTGTACTCCTTTTCATGCTACTTTATACTTTAGTACATTTCACTCCACTATATTTATGATATACTTCAATCACATGATGCAGTATTGTCGTGTAGTACTGGTAGTATACAAAGTACCTCAATTGGTTCTTAATTTACAAACTACAACTTTACATTACGTTCTTACATGTTCCAAAACATAACAATATAATATTTCATGAGGAGATAACACTTCCAGAGAAGCCATTCGGCCATTGATGAATACTTGTAATACTTTTAAGTATATTTTGCTGATGAAACTTTCTTTAAATGTAATGATTCTGGACCTTTCCTTCATTTAGAATAGTTATGCTTCTATAGGTAAAGTACCCGAGTGCCGCATGTGGGTCAATAACTAAATAAAGGTTTCAATTATAGGAAGGCAACAGTGATATTTAAATATTATATTGTTCAGGATTGAAGGTCAAAGGTCACGGCGAAAGCTATCTGACCTTCTCCAGCTCCAGCAGGTGGAAGCGCAGCACTTGTATCGACTGTACCATCTACACAGAAACAAGAGCAAAACAAAATCGTAATGATGCAAAACGAGACAAAAATAAACACTTATATAACGTAACAGTGTTTTAAAATCATAACAGTTTAATAATAATATCTCACCAAATTATCCAGCTCAGGATTTGATGAAAATAAAGGCCTTTCTGATCGGATCTAGACAAAAAGAAAATAAAGAAAAGTATTACAATCACTAAACAACACAGACAATTACCCTGTGGCCCCTGTTTATTCGCATGAGAGACCCCGTTGCCCCCGGCCACCAAAGGCGTTTTTTTGCCCGACGCGCTATTCTCCGAAACTCCAGGGGGCGCCACAACAAAACATAAGTGAAGAAGCAGGAAGTGAACGAGCGTCACCGGAAAAACTCCACAGAGCAAACTTCTCAAAGTCGAGGAGAAAGTGTAAACTCATATAAAATATATTCATCGTGACACTTTATCATCTTTATACAAATGTTAAACAACAAATGTGTGATAAGGAAACTAAAAAGGTTAAATATTCTGCAAACGAGTTGAATTCGATGACAACGTATCTACTCGAGTGCAGATGTTTAAGATCTCCCGTTATTAAACCCCACAGCTCATTTAGGCCCCTCCCTCCTCTCGAGGATTAACCGGGCCCCGCCCCCTTATGCCCCGCCCCCTTCTGACCCTGCATATCTGGTGGTGGGTGAAACGTCGTGTTTCTGACCTGTTTGGAGAAGACGGCGATGTCCTCGTTGAAGGAGTCCGAGGAGCAGACGTCTCCTCCGGCCACGCCGCTCTCTCTCGGCGTGCACGTCGCCAATTCACATTTTTCGAAAATCAGTGCGAGCAGAGGAAACAAAGGATGTCTGAAAGAGAGAGAGAGAGAGGGGGGGTGGGGGGGGGGGGGTCAGCTCAGACTGTAACACAAGCGTCCTGCTCAAACTGCACTAAGATTCAGAATAATCATCTTTAGAGAACTTTTATAGACAAAACTAAAAAGGGCTAAATTGAAAATGGGTTAAAATACAAATTACAAAAATATAATAAAACTAATCAGAGAAAGTTTGCTGGTGTTACCATCCGTGTGTTTCCACCCTGATACAATGCAGGTGAATGGAACATTGTTTGTCTAAAACATAAACATTATACTTCTTTTCGGTGTCCTTGCTTACTACAACATCGGCGTGAATAAAAGCATGGATTACACTTTAACTGTATTTATTTTTCATTTTAATTAAGGATTAATTACATCTTTAAAGTTGGTAAAAACTATACTAAAGAAGTTCTGTGTCATAAACAATTCAGTCAGATTGAATATCATTTTGCTTCATTTATATGTTAAATAACAAGGAACCTTTTCACAAATATACGGTTACTCCTTCATTCCAGTTCAGCTGAAGTCAGTTATTTGACGTTCAGAAGTATCCGCCTCCGTCTGGTGTGAATGCCGAGATTAAAAAGGTTTATCAAGAAGCTACAGCATCGAAATTGGAGGAGATACCGCAACGCTGTTAATGGAATTAAAAGGCCCCAGAACCGAACCCTGAGGAACTCCAAACCAGCTTTGGTTTGAGGTCACGCTACAAGTAAACACTGAGGGAGCGAGAGCAGATTTAACCCAGAAACCAGGACACGACACATCTTAGAGGAAGGAATCTGACTGCAGGTCAGTGGTTAGCTGGTCCGTCTTTCGGACAGGGGGTTGTGGGTTCAATCCCGGCCTAAATCGATGTGTCCTTGAGCAACTGAATTTCTCCCTGTAGCTGAGTATGGTGTATGAATTTAACAAGTCTTTACTAAATCAAATGTAATATGTAATCTGATTACTGTCCGTCATCTGTTTATTCCATGTAAACACAGCCGGTAGAGCTGAAACCGAATATTTATCAACATTTCAGGGGTTTTCCTCAGTAAAATGTCTCAAATATGAGGATTATTTTGCTCTTATCTATTTTATATGAGAATAAACTGAATGTTTACAGTTTACGGAGCTCTGCCAGAACAACGAGCGCCTATAAAGCTCTTGGAAATTAGCTTTTATCTGTATTCTCTGTCATTTTAGAGACAAAACAATGAATGCATTTCATAGAGGAATGAATCCGCCGATTTAAAGGCGAGTTTATAAGGTTTTCGCATTGCAGTTTTAAAGAAACTCCAACAGTCAACAACGTACAACGTCTCATATTTTAAAATTGTGACCGGGTGAAAAGTTGCAAAGATTATGCCACCTTTTTTTATTATAAATAATACCAATAACTCAAAAGAATAAAAAAGCGCCAGTGGATTTTTTGTTTCATATTATTATAAAACAAAGAGTTTGAGTACCAGTGGTCAACAGTAAGTATTTACTACTCTTTCTATGTACAATTTGAAAGTACCTGTATCTTTACTGTTCAATTTTAAGCCACTTTATACTTATATTATAATACATTTGAGAGGAAAATAAACTTCTGACCAAACTTCCTCACATTAATTAACAACTGTAAGTTAAAGTTGCTTTTCAGACAATTACATCATCAACCCCATGACTTAAATTACTCCATTTGCCTTCCATTAAACGAATAATTAATTTTAAAATACCTCCTATTGTTTTTTTAAGGCCCTGCATGTATATTTCTGACCTTTTTTACATCAGGAGCCGTTAGTTACGGTAATAAAAGAGTCTCCAGTTAAATAGGAGGTCGAAACCTCCCTGTTTTCTCAGGCCTATGATCAGTGTGTGTGTGTGTGTGTGTGTTAAATTATGACATTTAAGCTTCCTTCTTTTATATGAAGCCCATTTAAGTGTCTTTGTACAGGAATGTGATCCATAAATAAAGCACATATAATAAAGTGCATATATTGACTCGTTTATTTACATTTCAAATGGCTCCAACTTGCTTATTTTTCCATTTTTCTGCATAACAACATTTGATACCCGCGGCTCTACTTTCTGAACTTTTACTGGAAGACTTTTCTTAACATCGGAGGCGCCGCTTCTTTCGCTGCAGCAGACTTCTCCGCCGTCTCTGTTTTCGCGTTGACCTCAAAACAAGCAGCAGGCCTCACTCACTTCATCACACACACACACACACATGTACACACACACACACACAGATAAGGCTGGCCTGGCTCAGCTCGGCCTGGAACGGAGCAGCGTGGAGCTCTCAGCCCCAAACAGAGAACAGATAAATCAAACAGGAAACTACATGTTTTCACAGAAGAAGAAAAACTCTTCTGAAAGAGCGTTTTCTGTCCTCGCTGAACTCATCGTACCCATAAATGGCGTCTTTGTCCCTCTTGACGGCGTCCCCGACCGTGGCGCCCACGCCGCCTCCGCCGCCGCCACCGCCGCCGCCGGTGTGGGCGTTGGACTGGCCGTACTGGTGTGGAGGGTACGAGCCGGCGGTGGCGGCGGCTGCAGCGGCCGCCGCCAGGTGCACGGCCTGCAGGGAGCGGGCGGCGTGGTGGTGGTGGTGCGGGTCTCCGTACACGCCGCCCACGCCCTCCAGCCCGTAGTGAGCCAAGTCTTCATACTGGAACACAGCAGATAAGAGATGGGTGACCTTTGACCTTTGACCTCCAGAGTCACCACGTATAGGAGCCTGTTCGCTTGACCTCAGGGGAGGTCGGGACGCAGATACATGTGGAGGAACAGACCGAGAGCAGGGGGAAGACGTTTAGTTTAAAGCTGCGTTTTCTCAAGAAACGTCTAAAAATGACACTAAACTCTGTTAATAAAAACTAAAGTAATGGATGCTAGTTTAAACAATTTGTGTTCCTAAAAACAAGAAGACCGTGACTCAAGGCCTAGAGGTGTGTGTGTTGAAAGAAAATACTTAACACAACAATATAAGACAATGTATTAGAACAAAAACCACAAACGTGAGCAGAAAGAGACTCAGTGTGTCCGAAAGAGACGAGCAGCGAGAGGCTGCAGGTGTTCCTGTTATTGTGTCCACCCTCTTGTTTATTTATTTTAATAGTTTGATGCTTTGGAATGCAAAGAAAAAAAGCTTTAAAAACTTTTAAACACCCAGTCACAACGTGAAAATGAAAGGTTAGTAAATGATTAAGTTAGTCAGTAAATTGATTTTTCAAAATAAAACACCCGGAAACTTCTTGAAGCGAAAGAATTATCATTCTTTTTCACATAATACAAAGATCTACTAATAATAATAATAATAATACAAACATCTCTGAAAGGTTCAACTGAAATATTGAATGCAGGACTTTTGTATTCGTTGAAACCGTGCAGGTGTTCCTATTATTATGTCCAGCCGTGGTTTATTTACTGTTTTAAGAGTTTTTTTAACTTTTAAAAACACCAATTAAAAGTTAACTTCTGCTTTAAAAAGCCTGGCACTTTAAAACGATCGTGTCTCTGCACTGGGGAATTCTCTATAAAGGGGGTGGACAAAATAACAGGAACACTTAAAAATATGCTGCAGTGGAATGTAAAAACAGACGTCTCTGACGGAAATATTATGAATATTATGAATATTATACATCTCAGACTGCACTGGGAAGCTGTTATTCTTTTAGGATTATAGTCCCTTTTTTCTGGAGCTCTTGCAGATTTTCTCAAAAACTTTATAAACTCAGACGCTACGAAAAAATACGTTTATTTCCAGAAAGAAAACAGGAATAGTTCTGAAGTGTTTATACACACATTATAAATGTATATATATATATATATGTATGTATATATGTATGCACACATGTCGTAGCAATATTATCATATATATTAGCATATGTTTAAAAATAAATGTACCTCTTTATCTCTTTGTTTTGTCTTTAAAAAGACGTTTCTGGGTCTTTGAGGGTTTTAAGCTACATTTATGCTTAAAAGGGTAAATTATGACTAATTTTTGAAAAAATAATAATATATTTGATCTCAAGAGCAACAAGAAAAACTTAAATGTTACCAAAAAAATTGATAATTACAAAATAAATACATTTGAGTTGTATTCCTTTAAAGAAACTTATATCTCTGTATAATTAGAATTGTTTTAACTTCCAATAACAAGACCAACATCAATTAGAATTTGGTTTAACTAATTAATAATGTTTATAATTTCTGCCGTTTGTTTCCGTTTGACTTTATTTAAAGCAGCAACAGGTTTCCACTATGAATGGGTTTTAATATTTGTACTTTCTATGTTTAAAAATAAAAAGCTTAACAGGATCTCTCTCTGTGTCTTTATGTCTTTATGTCTCTTGTGATCGGATTAGTGATCACTGATCACCGATCAATAAAACTCCGTTTAAACTTTGACCTCCACAAACGGCGGAACACAAGTTTTAATATTAGAAGTGTTTTTTAAAGTTTTTTTTAATTGATGGAGATTAAAACACAGATTTTAAAATCAGCCGTGAAACACATTTTAAAAGTTATATTTCTATTTTTCCGCCGCTGGAGCTCAAAGGCCGGACAGCGCGCGACACACACACACACATACACACACGCACACACACGCGAGTTATACGAGTTAAAAGTGTAAAGTTTAAACTCTTACATCCGTTAAATGCTTCAAGTTTAATGATTACAACTAAGTTTTTAATTTGAATTACATTATTTGTTCTTTTCTTTGAAACCAAAAACTTTTTTGTCAAATGTGAACAAAATGCTTCCGGAAATTAATTTCTACAAATCACAGAAACTTTTACGATCAAACATTAAATTATTTAGATCCCTTAAAGATTTCTTCTAGTTTTTCTAAATTATATATTTATTTATGTAAAGTGAATTTAATTTAATTAAAGCTCCGTTATTGTTTCACTTTTATTATTAATTAAAAAAAGGTTTCAGAAGAAAAGTTGTTTTTTATTTAAAAAATAACTTAATACGAATATATAATGGATTATTTCTATTAATAATTACTGTGTTATAATTGTTGGGGAAAAAAGCGTAATTATTAAATTAATCCTAAAAGTTTAAATTATATATTTACGTACGAGAAAAAGTTTAAATTATTACAAAAGTTCGCGAAAAACGGTAAATATGAATTTAGCTGCATGAAAACAACATTATTATTATTACAAATAATGTCCAAATAAGTTAATATATTAAATAGTTTAAATCTAGTTTCGTCTCAGTTGTGTTTCATATTTTCAAGTTAAATTGTTTCACCGTTTTCCACAAATCCAAACTCAGTGTATGGATCATCAAACCTCTCGCGCATCTTCACCTCTGCGCTCTCATTTAAGAAAAGAGAAAGAAAAGAAGAAGAAGAAGAAAAAGAAAAAGTGCCTTTTTTACGCACCCGTTGCGCCATCGGCCCAGTCGCTGCGCCCGGTCTCCAGGTGACTCCCGCGGGGCAGAGCACACATCCAACTCCCCGGTACCGGAGCGTTAATCAGGTAATCCCGTGTGTAACGGAGTCCCGTCGAGAAAAGAGGAACACACACACACACACACGGAGCAGCAGCAGGTCTCCGCTCCGCTCTCCACGGGAACAGACCGACCGACCGACCGCGACACTCCCGCCACCAAGACGCACGAGCCCGGGCAGACGCTGTCCTGCTCCCGGCCTCCAGAACAACCGACCACCCAACCGACCGACCGACCGACCGCTCAGTCCAACAGGCCAAAATCCGATCGGGTTACATCCACACAAAAAACGTGAGGGAGGGGGTGGGTGGAGGGGTGGAGGGGTGGGGGTGTGGGGGGTGGACGAAGTGAGGCGGTACCCGCCCGCTGCGCTCTGAGCCCCGGGGCCGTGCGGCGCGTTCTTCTGCGCGGAAAGGTTGCGTTCAAATGCCCATCGCGGCTCCCGGTGCAGCGGCTTCCTCCTCCTCCCTCAGAGCAGGCCTTCGGGGGTGTGAGGAGAGGGAGGGAGGGACGAGAGGAGTGAATAGTTTCTTTTTCACCCCACTTAAAGGAGCAGAGACTCCCTTGCGCGCGTCCACGCAGCCAAGGCGCGCGCCCGCGAGGGTGCACGCTGGATAAAGGACACGTGACAAATGTGTCTCATGACTAAAACTATATGATAGGACTTCATTGTAACTACCTAAGTAACTTGTTTTTTTGTTGGTCCTTGAATGCAACACGACAATATGAATAATAAACTACTTCAAAGTTAAAAATAATAACAGGCCCTGAAGGCATCTGGTTTACAACGTGGTGTGTTTGTGGTTATATTTGATTAACTGAAAATGTGTTACTAAAACTGTCTAAAGTGAGGGGGGGGGGGGCGACGCCTGCAGTGAGGGGCCGAGTTAGGACCTTTTTAATTTTAGTATATGTTATGTTTACGGTGCATAAACAATGGAGGTCAACATGGACCCACAGGGGGGGGGGACTCCTAGACCCAGAGAACTCTGCAGTAAACGAGCTATAAACACATCATCATAATCATCATCATAATAATAATAATATGATTATTATTATTATTATTATATTACTAATATTATTATTATTGGTAATACTAGTAATAATAATATTACTACTAATAATAATACATAATAATAATATTACTAATAATAATAATAACACATAAGAAGTAGAAGAAGAATACTACTTATAATAAATAATAGTATTAATAATAATAATAATAAAGACATGTATTTTTGCCCTTTCGACTTTCCTTTTAAATTCAAAACACACGTTATGATTTACAGACTGAAAACTATTTTTAAATGATTGACAGCAATTTCGTTATTGAGCGGGAAATATTTGTACAAATAATACGAAATAATACGAGAATAATCATAGAGCCTAAAGTTTATTAACCGATTACTTTTCCTTCTAATTCTACAGTAACAAGACTTCTACTCTTGCGCGATGTAGTAACTTGTTCTAAATAAAAGAATATGAATATGTTTCTCAAATAAATAATGTCAATGTTTAAATGTGGGGAAGAAAATAAGTTTTAAACTCTGATGCCCCACCTAGTGTCTGTGAGGCGTCAACACCGCCGGAGCCCTCATAATAATAATAATTATTATTCTATTAAAACACATTGGATCAGGAGATGATTAAAACATTCACCAGATCTTTATTACAAATTATAATCTGTAATAACAGTAAAATACAGTAAAAGTTCAAATAAGAATGCAAAAAAAATCAAAATGTTAAAAATGTGGTGCATTGGTCGGGTTTCTCTCGTGATCTGAGGAGCCAGATATAAACTTAAAATAAAAGTTACTTATTTTAATCCCTTTATAAAAATATTTAATGTTTCTGTAAAGTCTTTGAATTCCTGTTCCTTTCTAAATAAAAGTCATCTGAAACAAAAGCCTAAAGAAACCTGTAAATTAGAAAGTGATTGAAAGTGCAATGTTTTATTTTTTCGGGGTCAAGTTTATTTCCTTTATAAAGTCGTCTGTCAAGACATAATAACGTCAATAACTTTCTCTGTCATTAAACCTCTATTATGATGATTTAAATACTCTCCAAAAAAAAAGAAATAAACCCTCCGGAAGAGCAAGAGAAGGGATCTCCCAAAATATGACGTGTGCAGAGGATAACCAACACGCTATAATTATAGTTTAGACACTGAAAATAACAACAATTACATGTCAACATATACACATGTCCTCTAGAAGCTGCAAAACAAACATCATCCATTCATTTGTGTTTGTTGATTCAGAAATCAAACTAATATCAGTATAAATGTGCCTCTCATCTCAACTTCATGTGCAATACTTTCACTGGAGTAATACTTTAATATAATTGTCTTATACTCAACGGTATCATTCCTTCATTGAGTACTGACACTTTAAGTGAGTCAATAGTGATGGGCTGCCTCTGTGTGGCTCTTTTTCTATTCACACCAAACATCTTTGGGGCTTCGAAAGCAAAGAAAACCCCACCGCGACATCTAGTGGTTTGTAAAGGTACTGCATCCGCACAAGACTGAATCAGAAGCATTAAAAACACCTCAGATTTGATTAGTTTCAGTCTCATGCAGACCGTGTGTGTGTGTGTGTGTATGTGTGTGTGTGTATATGTGTGTGTGTGTGAGAAGAGAGAGAGAAGAGGAGAGAGGAGCTCAGTGTATCCTAAAACGTCCCCCAGCAGCCTATAAGCCGATATATAAACTATAAAATAACCGCACAATACAAAACAAAGACAGGATTTAAGATAATTTAAAACCCTTTCAAAAAATCTCTCAGTGCATAAAACAACCACAATGTTATTTTTTAATAAATACTTGTAACTGGGGGGCATTTTGTAATACCGTAGTGCAAGAATCCACATGTTATATTGCATCATGTTTACCTTCACAATATTCATTTATTTTATTTGAAAAAACGAAAATTAGCCCATATCTATAAATATATAAACATGCAAATGTATTATTAGTCATTCTTAAGTAATGGCATGGTGGTAAAGTTATTGCAGTAACTCCACATGAGTTTACCATCTGGATGCAGCAGGATAACATTGGACATGTGGGGAAAATTAGGAGTCTAAAAAATTTATCTTTTGAGTTTTCATATCTGCCCTGAAAACGTGTCACCGTTGAAGTCGACTGAATACCAGTAGAATTTATTTAAAGTCACCGGGCAGGACGTTGAGCATCTGTCCAAATAAAGTGAAATAAACATTTTTTTTAAACAGCTAACTAAGGTCTAAGATATATAAAACACACACATAGTCACGTCTACAAGTTATCCATCAAATACACATCAAACACTGGAGACTGCAGCTGTGGAGCAGATGTGAAGTGCCGCTGCAGTAGCGCGGCTCCGCCACCAGGGGTCACTGAAACACAGCCGTACATAAAGGTGGGAACATCAACCCGGGCTCTTATTTTGAAGAATAGTTTGCACAGGTGTTTATGGATAACTAGGAAATTACCTGAGCACATTGAGGACAAACCTGTTGAGAAAAGATTATATATTTAGAAATAAATAATAAAATGTAATCGAAGGAAAAAGCTTTAACCTCAGAAAGATTCACTCCTGTGATGTTATAGTTCTGATACCTCCACAATACTACTCCCTCGATTACTACTTATTATATAATACAGACACGTTTTAAATGTTTTAAACCAACTTTTATTATTATTAGAATACATGCCTGATATTAAATATAGACCTTATATTCAATATAGGTCTTATATTAAATATAGGCCTTATGTTATGCTGCCGTATAGTCAATAGTATATTTTTCTATTTAAATTGCTCATATTTAATACGACTATGTGTTACTGCTATAGTTTACAAGCTATTTATTAAAAATATAATTAATAAAATAATACAAATAATCAAATTACAATAGTTTCTATTGGCTGCATACATTATAACACATACGGTGTGGCGTTTGTAAAAGATTATTGTTATGATGATTATTATTGTTCTATAGTGAAAGCACGTGACTCTGCAGTCCTTCGGGTCTGACGTCACGGTCTCCCTCCTCCTCCTCCTCTTCCTCAGTCCGCTCTGCTCCCTGAATCCAACATGGAGTAGAGGAGGAGATGGGGCTCGTCCGGGGCCATCCTCACCGACAGCAGCGCACCATTTTCGGTCACCGCATTCCAACCCGGTCCAGCGGGGGAGGAGGAGGTAGAGGAGGAGGAGGCGGAGGAGGAGGAGGAGGAGGGAGAAAAAGAAGAAGAAGAAAAAAAGGCGTGGGAGCAGGAGGAGGTGGGAGAGGAGATCGGATGCGCCTCTTCAGATGCGCTCTAGTAATTGAGGAGTGAAAAGAGAAGAGGAAGAGGAAGGGGTGGTGGTGTTGGAGGAGGAGGTGGAGGGGGGAGGTGGAGGTGGGGAGAGGAGATCCGAGAATACACAACGCGCATCGGGACTGAGGAGCGCAGCGCGGCGAGAACCGGATCATGAAGGCACCGCGCAGCGCCGCCGCGGCGGCGGGAGCTGCTCACCGGAAACAATGAGCGAGGACACGCGGCCGGACGAGTGAGTAGAACAACAACAACAACAATGACAACACACCGCATCTTTATTATCATCTCGTTATCATGAGCGGCGGTCTTATTGGCGCGCTGCCGCGTGCGCATCAACCACATGCACGCGGATTGGTCCTGATGTTGTTATGGGCTCCAGTGTTGAGGGAGAGGGGGGGCGTGTATGGGGGCCTCCTCCTCTTCCTCCTCCTCGTGGAGAGGTTGGTTGAGGTCGGAAGGAGAAACGTGCGCAGAGAGGAGGCGATGTGTGTATGTGTGTGTGGGGGGGGGGGGGTAGTCTGCATCATGATGGACTCCACAGAGCAGACAGAGGAGGTTCTGCAGAGACCGAGAGAACCTCCCGACATGTCAGGCAGCTGGTCCCTGATGGTCTCTAGTCTCTGGTCTCTGGTCTCTGGTCTCTGGTCTCTGGTCTCTGGTCTCTAGTCTCTGGTCTCTGGTCTCTAGTCTCTAGTCTCTAGTCTCTGGTCTCTGGTCTCTGGTCTCTAGTCTCTGGTCTCTGGTCTCTGGTCTCTAGTCTCTGGTCTCTGGTCTCTAGTCTCTGGTCTCTGGTCTCTGGTCTCTAGTCTCTAGTCTCTGGTCTCTGGTCTCTAGTCTCTAGTCTCTGGTCTCTGGTCTCTGGTCTCTGGTCTCTAGTCTCTGGTCTCTAGTCTCTGGTCTCTGGTCTCTGGTCTCTGGTCTCTGGTCTCTAGTCTCTGGTCTCTGGTCTCTGGTCTCTGGTCTCTGGTCTCTGGTCTCTAGTCTCTGGTCTCTGGTCTCTGGTCTCTGGTCTCTGGTCTCTGGTCTCTAGTCTCTGGTCTCTGGTCTCTGGTCTATAGTCTCTGGTCTCTGGTCCCTGGTCCCTGGTCCCTGGTCTCTGGTCTCTGGTCCCTGGTCTATGGTCTCTGGTCTCTGGTCTCTGGTCTCTGGTCTCTGGTCTCTGGACTCTGGTCACTGGTCACTGGTCTCTGGTCTCTGGTCTCTGGTCTGGTCTGGTCTCTGGTCTCTGGTCTCTGGTCTCTGGTCTCTGGTCTCTAGTCTCTGGTTCCTGGTCTCTGGTCTCTGGTCCCTGGTCTCTGGTCTCTGGTCTCTGGTCTCTGGTCTCTGGTCCCTGGTCTCTGGTCTCTGGTTCCTGGTCTCTAGTCTCTGGTCTCTGGTCTCTGGTCTCTGGTCTCTGGTCTCTGGTCTCTGGTCTCTGGTCTCTGGTCTCTGGTCTCTGGTCTCTGGTCTCTGGTCTCTGGTCTCTGGTCTCTGGTCTCTGGTCTCTGGTCTCTGGTCTCTGGTCTCTGGTCTCTGGTCTCTGGTCTCTGGTCTCTGGTCTCTGGTCTCTGGTCTCTGGTCTCTGGTCTCTGGTCTCTGGTCTCTGGTCTCTGGTCTCTGGTCCCTGGTCTCTGGTCTCTGGTCTCTGGTCTCTGGTCTCTGGTCTCTGGTCTCTGGTCTCTGGTCTCTGGTCTCTGGTTCCTGGTCTCTGGTCTCTGGTCTCTGGTCTCTGGTCTCTGGTCTCTGGTCTCTGGTCTCTGGTCTCTGGTCTCTGGTCTCTGGTCTCTGGTCTCTGGTCTCTGGTCTCTGGTCTCTAGTCTCTGGTCTCTGGTCTCTGGTCTCTGGTCTCTGGTCTCTGGTCTCTGGTCTCTAGTCTCTGGTCTCTGGTTCCTGGTCTCTGGTCTCTGGTCTCTGGTCTCTGGTCTCTGGTCTCTGGTCTCTGGTCTCTGGTCTCTGGTCTCTGGTCTCTGGTCCCTGGTCTCTGGTCTCTGGTCTCTGGTCTCTGGTCTCTGGTCTCTGGTCTCTGGTCTCTGGTCTCTAGTCTCTGGTCTCTGGTCTCTGGTCTCTGGTTCCTGGTCTCTGGTCTCTGGTCTCTGGTCTCTGGTCTCTAGTCTCTGGTCTCTGGTCTCTGGTCTCTGGTCTCTGGTCTCTGGTCTCTGGTCTCTGGTCTCTGGTCTCTGGTCTCTGGTCTCTGGTCTCTGGTCTCTAGTCTCTGGTCTCTGGTCTCTGGTCTCTGGTCTCTGGTCTCTGGTCTCTGGTCTCTGGTCTCTGGTCTCTGGTCTCTGGTTCCTGGTCTCTGGTCTCTGGTCTCTGGTCTCTAGTCTCTAGTCTCTGGTCTCTGGTTCCTGGTCTCTGGTTCCTGGTCTCTGGTTCCTGGTCTCTGGTTCCTGGTCTCTGGTCTCTGACTCACACGAGCCTTTTTCGACTTGTGAAATGTTTACCCAGAATGCACCGGGTGCAGAGAGAAGCAGGTAGCAGGCCCGTGGGCGGGTGTCGCTTCTCTCTCTCTGTGGTCACTTGTTGTTGTTGTTGATCCCACCTTCACACTTTGAGTCTTCACTTTTATTTACACTCAGACGTGAGTCCTCTGAGCTGCGCTGATATTTCGGTGTTAAGGTGTCATTTAAAAACATCGATAAAAACAATGTTCCTTTTTTTGTCACTTTTAAAAATCTATCCGGATGCTGATCATGATTATTTAACCCTCCAGTTGCCTTCGGGTCAATTTGACCCGATTCAATGTTTCACCCTCCTGTTACCTTTATATTTACTAACATATTTTACCCTTGGGGTCAATTTGACGCCGGCAATTAAAACCTTCAGAAAATTATTAGAATAAATTTTGTTTTCCAAGTTTAAGTGTGAGGCACTTTATGTTTGTTTGTTGACTACCGAAAGAACACCGACATTAAACATTGAATGGGGTCAAATTAACCCTAAGGCGGCAGGAGGGTTAAACTTGTGCTGAACAAGTTTTACATTATTTTGACTGAGTGATTAAACAAAGAGGATTTCTGGAGATTCAAAATATAAAATTTTAAACACGTTTGAAAGCTTTTAATAAATATCGCGCATTAGAAAATCGCACAAAGGCATATTCAGATTTTTATAAAGTTTTGCTGAATCATGTTCAACCTCACATTTACCCGACGCCGTTTGTTGTGTCCATGCAACGGAACCTCCGGAAGAAGCTTTTTATATTAATTATCATTTCAACGGATTAATCTCCAAACTAAAAAAAAACTTCTTAAGGACAAACTACCTCACACGCGTCACACTGACGTCAGTCTTCATGGACGACGCCGTTATCCCGTATTAAACTAATAAATAATATCTGCTCCAGAATAAACATTTAATTGTGTCCAGCTGATGGATCCGAACCCGGAGAGGAGAAACCAGGGAGCAGACGTCTCAGAGGAGGAGGAGGAGGAGGAGGAGGAGATGTGTTGCAAGGAGCTTTTTGAGTGCGAGGGGCGGAGCTGGAAGTTAAAAAACCACGATGGACCTACGGTCAGGAAAAAAGCCCAAAACAGATCATTATGATGATTATTATTATTATGATTAGTGTTATTATTATTAATAATATTATGATTATTATTATGATTGTTATTATTATTATGATTATTTTGATTAGTGTTATTATTATTATTATTGGTATTATTATTATTAATAATATTATGATTATTATTATTATGATTATTATTATTGAGCAGAACATGTGTCTCACAGAAAGACGTCCTCGTGCTCACGTAATGTGATAACGTCCTGCTCCATGTAGCATTGAGCTAACGTAGCTAACATCGCACACTTTGGCCAAAGTCATTACCATGTATTGTGTAGTCAACAACAACAACAACAACAACAGAAACAACAGCAGCGGCTCTGCAGTGTTCATTGTTTTTGTTTGGAGTCTTCTTGGATTTCATTGGTCGGCGAGGAACCGAAACTCCTCCCACGTTTATGTGGTGGTGTTTTTTATTGATCGGGTAAACCGATGCCCCCCCCGGCCCAGGACAACGGAGAGCTATCGATGGGGGGGGGGGGGGGACTTTAAGGAAAGGTCAACACACCCACAAAGGACAACATGGATTTTATTTCGGCGCTGACCTCCACGGGTCACGTAGACGTGGAGACGAATATTTAACTTGATTAAAAAACGTATTTATCTCAAGAAAATTATAATTTCTTGCCATTTTTTTCCATAATATCTTCTTTTAAGTAAACATCCCAATTACACATTTAGTTGTTTATTATACGTTGTTAGATCAAAGGTCACGATGATGCCTCATTTCTCTCCAAAACTTACAAAAAACGTGTAATACAAAACTTATGTGTCTTAATGTCAGTAATCAACGGGGAAGTTTAATGGTTTTATTTATCAGAATCAGAATCCGAATTTTTTTATTGCCGTGAATATTTACATATAGAAGGAATGTGTCATGGTGAGTGGAGCGACAAGAGACAATGACAATAACAACTAGAACGGGCACTCGGTAGAGCGCATGCCTTCGCATATCACAAGATTGGGCATTGAATTATGAACATGTTGGCATCAGTTGCATGCCAATTGGATATAAATTGACCGAGCTATGATCAAAAGAAGAGTTTGACCTTTTCATGACCTTGACCTTTGACCCGATCGATCCCAAAGTCTAATCAAATGGTCCCCGGATAATAACCAATCATCCCACCAAATTGCATGCGATTCAAGAAGATGTTGACCTTTTTCATGACCTTGACCTTGATCTTTGACCCGAGCGATCCCAAAATCTAATCAAATGGTCCCCGGATAACAACCAATCATCCCACCAAATTTCATGCGATTCGGTTTAAAACTTTTTTTGTTATGCGAATAACACGCATACAAATAAATAAATACACGGCGATCAAAACATAACCTTCCGCATTTTCAATGCGAAGGTAACAATAAACAATAAACACAGTACGATCATTAAACATATAAATATAAGTATGCGGTAAAGTGCACAGACGGGCAGGTTTCAGAAATTTGAAGAAAAGTGTATTTAAAGTAACATTATGTAACAATTGTACCTTAAAATAACAGCTTGAAAAAAATTGTGCCCCTACAATGACTTTTAATATGGTGATTTGCGTCTCCGCTATTGCCATCGGGGGTCTGTGGGGAAATAACTCCGCTATGTAGGATTCTGGAGCCGCCCGGTCCATCCGGCGGATGTACTCGACCTGCTTTCTGGCAGTGATTACGCAATGTCATATAGTGCCACTCCACGCTCTCAGCTACGGTATAAGGGTAGCTTTTTTATGTAGCTTTTTGGTGTTGTCAACAATATTGTATTCGATCACACGTACTCCACATTCAAACATTTAGAAAACAACGTATAGAGGCTGAAAACGCGATCGGTATCTCATCTAAACTAAATGTTGTCATTCTTTTGGTTATGTTGTTTCATTCGCCCTGAGCAACTCAATCAAGGGGAAAAGGTACAATACGCAAAAAAAGGGAATGGGCGGATCTGCGAATTCTGGTGTGAACTCTCTCTGCTCAAATGGTCGTAAAAGAAAAACACACAGTCGATATGCTGAAACCCAAATGTTATTATATTAAATCAAATTCAATGCATCTGCAAGCCCCCAAAATGAACACATACACTAAAAAATCTAACCCACTCAAAACGAAGTATAATCCCCGGATCCCGACAGTCCCAAAGTCTTTGCAGTCCCCCAAAATAAAAGTAAATGACTGCACGCACACCCCCCCCCCTCCCCCCAAAAGCCGGCAAACAGCTGACCGACCAGGTGGAAATGTGGCGAGGCGCCGCGTTCAATCCCTGCGCTCCTTCACCCTAGTCCGGTCGGTGCTGGGCCCAGTTCAGTGTTCCTGCGCAGTCTTCGTATTCGTGATCCCGCCCGTTGGTATGAATCCAAAATAGAAACAGTAGCCGGATTGCTTCTACCGGGCTGCATCTATCGTAACTGGGTATTTACGACACTGAAGTAAACGTTAAAAACCTCAAAAACTGAAGGGGGCGCTAAAACGGAAAAACTACATAATGGGGCTTTAAGGTAAATAATTCGGTGTATTTAAATATTTAAATGTATTTAAGTGTGTATGAGTTAATTTATTTACTGATAGTGTCATTAATATGTGTATATGTAACATATCTTTAAAGGACGTCGTAAATCTCAGTTTTATCCTTGAAAAACATTTTTTTATTGCTTTATTTATTAATATATGGACTGATTTCATCCTCCATTAACATCGGGGTATTCATTTTCAACCTATGAGTGTTTATTTCACGTGATTTACGTTGCGAATATTCTTATAATAATACAGATTACTGGTGGGTCTCAGGTCCCCCGGCGTGACGCATTCACGGTGCTTTCGGAGAAACCGGTTGTTTCCTTTACGAACAAGACGACGTAACCGCGATGCGTGGCTCTGGACTCAGAGGTTTGTAACTTCCCCTGTAAGATGTTGTTTATGAGACGTAAACAAGGACCAGAAATCGACTTCGCTAACTCCTTATTCTCAAACACAAACATGTCCGCCCGTGTTACGAAGGACTGGTCACGAAACGATCGATACGGACTCAGTGATTCACGTCCTGTGTGTTTTATTCCATATAAACTCTGTTTTAATGATCATATCTCAGGGTAAAGTTGAGACACAGTCACTGAGATGCAGTGGCGGGCCGTGCATTTTCTATCTAGGCCTTCAATGCCGTCTTACTACAGCTGAACAACCTAATGTAAGATATTAGTTCACCAGTGTTCCGGTGCGGGGCTTTTATTGTGAAGGAGCAGACGGAAAAAGATAAAGTTGTCGTGTTTCTTGTGTTATTAAGTAACGTAAAACCCTCAGTTACACTGAGAATTCAGAGAATCGTATCGTACATGTATATGTATATTTCTATCGATGTATGTGTGTGTTTATACACACACATACATCGATATAAATATGATGAAGATGAAAGTTCCTGTTTACCCAAACACATGACACAATTAATGAGTCTTTTCAATATGTCCCTCTTGTTCTTCACCTGTTCATTGTGCAGCTCCGTTGCCGCTTGTTCGTTGATCTGTAGATCCGCTCCGTGTCCCCAAAAGTTGTCAAAGCACCGATGCTTGTAGGTGCCGAGTCGTACTCTAGTGTCTCGTTGCTGCCTCGGTTAGACAACTCAAGTTTGCAAAGCCAGTGTGGCTCCCAACACCAAATCGATCACTTGCAACAGGCATCCCCAGCAGTCCGGTGTGCAGAGCTTCTCGGAGCCTGAGCCATCGGTAGCGCTCCTAGTTAGAACTTTGAAAGTGGCGAGCGAGCCCCTGTCCCGCCTGTGACGGGCTTTGTAGCGTCGGCGTCGGTCTTAAAGTTCGTTGAGAATGGCCTAATAATTATATCCTCGACCAAATCGATATCTTCTCCTCCTTCCGCCATTGTGGGTTGAACAAACAGCTTAGTAGTACGCGAATTATTTCGTTTATCAAATTCAGTTTCCTAGTTCTGAGGTTCTGCATCTACCTGCCCATAGACCCCGCCTCTCAATATTGGTAATCCAATCAAAAGACCTGCAGCACTCCGCCTGCTAGCTGGCTCCTGTGCCGGTTCCGGGGCCTTCTCGAAGGCCTAGAGGAGCCAACTCTAAAGCTGATTGGTTGACACAACATTGTCATTCCCATTCACTTGAAGCTACCAGCGCCCGCAATGTTGATTCTGAAGGCCTAAGGGCAGATGTTAGCCCCCTGGCAACACACGATGGCTGAATATGATTGGATAAAAGATCTAAGATAAAGACCAGCCCTCCAAATCTCAACCTGGCGCTGGCAGCAGCGCAACCAAGAGGAACGCTATGAAATTAAGAGAAAAACTCTTACTCTGGGAAATAAGTGAATACATATTTGTGGGCAAATATATTTAGAAAAATATATATATTCTGATGATGTTTAGGCCAGCAGAGAAGGCCTTGCTGGCCCTGACGGCCCGCCACTGCTGAGATGCCGTTCAAACAACAAATCCCTCCAGATTTGAGCCACTTGGACCACCAAACTCTAAATTCCTGCAGCATTTGCGGCGCCTGAATGCCTCATCCTCATTGAGCAGAGCAGCATCGGCTCCACCTGGAGCCGCGGGACGCCGCTAATGGAAGAGGGATTTTATTTTCCCTTTTCGGGTCGATGCGGAATCGACTTCACCGCCGCTCACGTTTCACACATCCGGTGACTAACGCACAACACCCCCCCCCCCCACACACACACACACACACACACACACACACACAACCCCAAAAAACCAACAACCTCTAAAACGTGAACAACTTCTCACACACTTTCTCTTGGTGGAGGAAGTCGTTGGGAATCAAACACCATCTGCTGACCCAGACCTCCGAGACACGCTGATGATGATGAAGTCATGAGTCCGGATGTGTGTGTGTGTGTGTGTGTGTGATTGACAACACGTGTGTTCCTGTGGGAGCATTCTGTGTAGTTATGTGTGTTTGTCTTTCATGATAATGGAGCAAACAGACCACCAGAGGCTATTATCATCTATGTGTGTGTGTGTGTGTGTGTGTGTGTGTGTGTGTGTGTGTGTGTGTGTGTGTGTGTGTGTGTGTGTGTGCGTGCTGTTTGTTTAAGTGCATCCACACACTGTTGTCAAAGAGCCGTAAGCAGCCGTTTCATTACCGCGTGTCCTCTGAGGACGCGGATGTTTTTGAGGGCGGGGATGTCCAAGTGGCGGTTTGCGGGCCACACGGGGGCCTCCGGAAATAACGACGCGGTCGCCCGTTGCCACCACAGGAACCCAAAGGACGCGTTCCTTCTCAGGGGACTCGAGAACCACTCTTGACTGGAGGAGAACCGTCACGCCAAAAACACGCACTTCCTGCTGCAGCTTCTTTTCGGCCAATCAAAACGAGCTCTGCTTTCCGACCGCTGGAATCAACACGAGACGACCGTAACACTCTCATTCATTTATATTCTGCTTCCGATCGACTGGTCGGCGAACTGAGCTGCGGTAATAAATAAACACGGAGGATCGGGATCACCGAAGCATCGGAGAAGCAGAGCGCGGTTTCCGCTGCATTCTCTCTCCTGACCAGCAGGGGGCGAACAGGAATCAGATTGTATAGAAGTCCATGAGAAGATGAACCCAATCCTCCAGGAGCTTGGAGGCGGAGTTAATTGTGTGTTTGACCTCTTTGACAATTATGCGGTTTCCTTTTTTTGCCTCGTGAAAACAGACGTTTTATGAATCCGACCGTCAGGCTGTTATTGTTGTTGTATTCTTGTTATTAGTTATAACTATGGATGTGTTATTCCTCATCGTTGGACTTTGAGTCCGTTGGATGACATCACCACACCTGTCCGGGTGGAGGTGGGCGTTGCACAATGTACACTTTTGACCTTCTCCTGATGAGCCTGACACACACACACACACACACACACTCCTGATAAGAGAAGTCCGCCTATGACCATTCAACCTGGAAAGACCTCCATGGGGTCATGTGACTGTTGAGTCTCTCCACCACATGAATTCACTCCACTTAGGTTTTAATTGATCTTCAGGAACTTAAAGGACAGAGGCGATGGACGAGGGCTCGAGTTGGTATGAACCATTTGTTCACGGATAGTATTTTGCGTGGATGACTCGTGTCTGGTCCGATGTGTCGGCGGACAAACTCGCCGACTCACCGGCGTAAAACATGTCAAATGAAGACGGACTGAAGCCTGTAAAATACATTTTACATCACCGGTCCTTTTGTCAGTGAAGATGTCACTGTTTGCAAATGGAGGATCTCTCATTTTGGAACCAAACTCTAGTATATAGTCCCTCCTGTGTGTGTGTGTGTGTGTGTGTGTGTGTGTGTGTGTGTGTGTGTGTGTGTCACTGTACGCTGCCGGCAAATGCAGTGATGACTCATGCTACACACACGAGCACCATCTGTTTGACAGGCAGGCTGAATCACACAGCGGAGGGAAGCAGTGTGTGTGTGTGTGTGTATGAGACCCGTTAGGATGTGGCGTTGGCGGCGTGCGGCAGCACAGCTCGACAGCCCGTCGTCAACGGGGACCGGCGTGACACCGTGACCGTGGAAACAGGATGTACGATGTCTGAGTATCAAAGGCAAGACGGAGACGGAGCGCCTTCTCTTTCTTTTTATATTTTACCTCGACGCGGCTCCATTTTTATTTTTATTTTAGGTGAAGATTCAGTTTCTCCTGGCAGATCAGACGAGGGTTTGTTTTGGTTTTCTGTGTGAGTGTGTGTGTGTGTGTGTGTGTGTGTGTGTGTGTATGTGTGTGTGTATGTGTGTCTCACAAGTGAGTAATGCTATGTTCAGTAAAGAACATAAAGGACGGGGTGTCGTTATCAGAGCTGCAAGTTCTGATTGGACAACCACTGATGTGAAGTCGCTTACCATTGGGTAACAGCTGCATTCTCTCTCCTGACCACCAGGGGGCAACTCCTCTGGTTGTATAGAAGTCTATATCGTGACTCTACTTCTCTCTTGATGTATTCAGTAAATATTGTAAACATGAGTTTATGTCTTCAAGTCTTCTTCTATACAACATGATGTCATCATTTATACTTTATGGTCATTTAGAGTCAAACAGACCATAAAGCAGGGGACGCTTTAGGGGCGGGGCTTACTGTGATTGACAGGTGGCTCTTCACCATCCATTAGCTGCAAGACAAACAGCATTATCACCTGTTTGCTCTCGCGTTGACCGCTGTGACCGGTGTAACTGGTGTAACTGGTGTAACTGGTGCGTCTCTCCGGCCCGTTGCAGTGACAGCTACATTGTGCGCGTCAAAGCGGTGGTGATGACCAGAGACGACTCGAGCGGCGGCTGGCTGGCGCAGGACGGCTGCCTGAGCCGAGTGGGCGTGTGCCGGCTGCTGGCGAGCGAACTGCTGGGACGCAACACCTTCCTCATCCACGGAGAGCGCCTCAAAGACAAGCAGGTCGCTGCCAACAAAAGAGCCTCTTGGTTATTATTATTTTGTATTTTGTAGGTCGTCTTATGGTTTCTTTTTGTTTCCAGGTGATCCTGGAGTGCTTCTTAAAGAAGGATCTGGTCTACACGAAGGCCACGCCCACTTTCCACCACTGGAAAGTGGACAACAGGAAGTGCGGCCTGACCTTCCAGAGCCCGGCCGACGCCAGGGCCTTCGACCGCGGCGTGAGGAAGGCCCTGGAGGACCTGACCGAAGGTACGCACACGTCGAGGAGAAGAAGAAGAAGAAAAAGAAGAAGAGGGCTGGAAAGAAAACAACTCTGGAGTCACCGTTACTGTATCTTTAAGGCCGACGTTACCATTACTGTATCTTTAAGGCCGATATTACCGTTACTGTATCTTTATGGCCGACGTCACTGTTACTGTATCTTTAAGGCCAACATTACCGTTACTGTATCTTTATGGCCGACGTCACTGTTACTGTATCTTTAAGGCCGATATTGCTGTTACTGTATCTTTAATGCCGACGTTACCATTACTGCAACTTTAATTCCGACGTTTCCGTTACTGTATCTTTAAGACCGACTTCACCGTTACTGTATCTTTAAGGCCGACGTTACCGTTACTGTATCCTTAAGGCTGACGTCACCGTTACTGTATCTTTAAGGCCGACGTCACCGTTACTGTATCTTTAAGGCCAACGTTACTGTATCTTTAAGACCATCATCACCGTTACTGTATCTTTAAGGCCATCGTCACCGTTACTGTATCTTTAAGACCATCGTCACCGTTACTGTATCTTTAAGGCCATCATCACCGTTACTGTATCTTTAAGACCATCGTCACCGTTACTGTATCTTTAAGGCCATCGTCACCGTTACTGTATCTTTAAGACCATCGTCACCGTTACTGTATCTTTAAGGCCATCGTCACCGTTACTGTATCTTTAAGGCCATCGTCACCGTTACTGTATCTTTAAGGCCATCGTCACCGTTACTGTATCTTTAAGGCCATCATCACCGTTACTGTATCTTTAAGGCCATCGTCACCGTTACTGTATCTTTAAGGCCATCGTCACGTTACCATCGTCACCGTTACTGTATCTTTAAGGCCATCGTCACCGTATCTTTAAGGCCATCGTCACCGTTACTGTATCTTTAAGGCCATCGTCACCGTTACTGTATCTTTAAGGCCATCGTCACCGTTACTGTATCTTTAAGGCCATCGTCACCGTTACTGCCTCTGAACTAATAGCCGTTGTCCTCCAGGCTCGACCACGTCCTCGTCGACGCTGCAGAACGAGGCGGAGCTCGGCGACGACGACGTCTTCATGGTGAGAAACTCTTCGTCCTCCAGCTGACTTAAAAACGCCGAGGATGACTCCAATAAACTCGAAGGCATTCGTCCGGCATCTCGTCACCGGAGGGATATTAATAAAGAGACGCATCTTTCACAAACTTCATCTCCATCCTTCGTCAAAATAATGCATTTATTACGTCGTGTTGTTCAAGATGTTGCATCATAAGCCAACAAAGATTCCTGGAAAGGGAAATGTGTTCGTCTATATTTTATCAGGAGGAGAATCGGGGGAGGGGCTGTTTTGGGGGTTATTTTGGTGTGTGTGTGTGTGTGTGTGAGTGTGTGTGTGTTGGGCTTTCAAGGATGTCAGACAGGAAGCATGAAGAACAAGAGAGGTTTGGTATCCTGTGGTGTATTTGACCAGCACGCAGACACACACACACACACACAGAGAAACACACACACACAGACACACACACTCACACACACACACACACACACATACAGACACACACACCTCACTGTCATTCTTTCTTTTCTTGTTCGTAAAAAGAAACCACTGAGCCGTGCTTTAGGAGTGATTGTGTGAGTCAGGTGGAGGTTAGCTCGTAGCTTAGCATAGTGACTGGAAACGGGGGGAAACGGCTAGCGCTCTCCTCTGGAAACCTCCCAACCCGACACAGGTGCGGTCCTCCCTTCAACACGTACACACACACGGCCTCCGTCTCCTCCACCTCCGTCTCCTCCACCTCCGTCCTCCCATGAAGGCACCAGCTTCCCGCTTCCCTTCTTCGGCCTTCAGGTTTCTTTCCATCTTTTCCATTGGCTTCAAAGAAAAGAGGGGCGTGTCTTTTTCCCGGCAGGACGTCCAGCGAGGAGCGTCCGACCTGTCGGTGATCCGTCACCGAGCTGTCCTGTTTACACACAGCTGGCCTCGTTTAGAGGAAGGGAGAGGAGGAGGAGGAGGAGGAGGAGGAGGATGAAGTGCCGCGAGGAGTAAATAAACCCCTCCCCGTCGTTTCTTGGAGAAGCAGCAGGAAGATAAATGATGTCGTTATGAAACTCTGGAGCTTCTTAAGTCGTTTGAGTCGGGCTGCGTCACAACGTGAGAGTCACGACCATTTCACAAGATAGTTTAAATAAAAACAAGAAAACAAGAAAACAAGAAGCGTTCATCAGGTCAAAGTCAGTCAAAAATAAATGGACAGAAATGTTAAATAAAAAGCAAAATGACAGTTTGTTCCAACACAGGAGTTTGTCTGTTCCTCTGTTCCTCGATTCCTCGGTTCCTCGGTTCCTCTGTTCCTCGTTTCCTCGTTTCCTCTGTTCCTCGTTTCCTCTGTTCCTCTGTTCCTCGGTTCCTCTGTTCCTCTGTTCCTCCGTCTTCTATCACTTGAAGTCCTCTCGTGAAAAGCTGCATCGGCGCCTCGACCAGCGAGTTCTGGAGTCGTGACGCTGGTTTCACATCGCCGCTCATCTCCAGCCGCTTATTCTTTTCTTCATGAAATATCGGTTTACAGTTAAAATACGGAGGAGAAGCTCAGCAGAACATCATCATCTTCATCATCATCGTCATCATTATCATCATCGTCGTCATCGCATCCGAGCATCCTGGGTCAAAGGACGGAGCTCGTCTGGTGTTTTCCACGTGTGATTTTGGCGTGAACCGACCCGCGGTGACATCACTGATTGGGGGCGTGGCCAGAGGTTCAACTCACAGCTCAGACTCCTCCTCTCTGCCCTCCAGACGGCGACCGACAGCTCGTCCAACTCGTCCCAGAAGAGAGAGCCGCCGCCGCCGCGCCCGGCGTCGCCGCCGCACAACTTCTGCGAGGCCCGCCGGCAGCACCAATGCATCCTGGGACATTTCTACGAGCACCACCGGCCCTCGGATCACTACTTCCTGGACCAGGTGAGTGGAGAGCCCGGAGGCGGAGCTTATTCTCAGGAACCCACGGTCTGTGATTGTAGATCGAGATGCGGACGTAGAAATGTCCTCACCAAAAGATTCCCCCGTTCCCGCTGACCTCCTGACCTCCTGACCTTTTGACCTCCTGACCTCTTAAACTCTTGACCGCCTGACCTCTTGACCTCTTGGCATCTTAAACTCCTGACCTCTTAAACTCTTGACCTCCTGACCGCCTGACCTCCTGACCTCTTGGCATCTTAAACTCCTGACCTCCTGACCTCTTAACCTCCTGACCTTTTGACTTCCTAACATCCTGACCTCTTGAACTCCTGACCTTATAACGTCCTTACCTCTTAACCTCTTAACCTCCTGACCTCTTAAACTCCTGACCTCCTGACCTCTTAACCTCCTGGCATCTTAAATTCCTGACCTCCTGACCTCTTAACCTCCTGACCTTTTGACTTCCTAACATCCTGACCTCTTGAACTCCTGACCTTATAACGTCCTTACCTCTTAACCTCTTGACCTCCTGACCTCATAACCTCCTGACCTCTTAAACTCCTGACCTCCTGACCTCTTAACCTCCTGGCATCTTAAACTCCTGATCTCCTGACCTCTTAACCTCCTGACCTTTTCACTTCCTAACATCCTGACCTCTTGAACTCTTAACCTCCTGACCTCTTGACCCCGAAGCCTTTCAGCGGCGTCTGTCTCCTCCGTGTCCTCCGCAGGCGGTGCACGTGTTCCCTCGCCACGTCAGCTTCCAGGTGGAGGACGAGGAGGTCGTGCGCGTCACCCCCGGCGAGCGCTGCTGGCTCACCGGCTACGAGGACTACCGGCACGCCAACGCCGACGCGGCAAACCGGCCCGACGACCTCCGCGCCTACGTGCACTTCGCCAAGGCCGAGGCGCCCAAGCGCGACTACGCCTCCCCGTACCCGCTGGGCTGCGACGGCAAAGCCGGGGCGGCGGCGGCGGTGACGGTGCAGCCCGCCGCCGCCGCCCCGGGCAAGCGGCGCAAAGAGGACGGCGAGCGCTCGCGCTGCGTTTTCTGCCAGGACATGTTCAACCACGAGGACAACGGGCGCGGCCGCTGCCGGGAGGCGCCCGACCCCGTCCAGACCTGCATCCGGCGGGTCAGCTTCCTGTGGTGCGCCGACAGCCTGCTGTACCACTGCATGTCGGACACGGAGGGCGACTACTCGGACCCGTGCTCGTGCGACGCCAGCGACGAGCGCTTCTGCCTGCGCTGGGCGGCGCTGGTGGGGCTGTCGCTGCTGGCGCCCTGCATGTGCTGCTACGCCCCCCTCAGGGCGTGCTACCGCTGCGGCGTGGCGTGCCGGTGCTGCGGCGGGAAGCACGTGGCGGTGGGATGAGCGAGAGGCGGCGAGGACCCGCGGGAAGAAAAACATTTCCCTGTGGTTTTATTTTGTACTTTTGTGACATTGGAGACGTGATGACTTCCACTTCTCACAAAGACTGAACAAAGATTCTTCATTTATATATAAAAATATACATATATATTAATCTATATATATACATGTTTATATATATAGAGAGAGATATAGATATAGGTATATGTACTTTATATTTTTACACTCATTTGTTTTAAAGGCTTAAATATGTCATTTCTTCAGCGTATGAATGTCGTCTCATTGACCACTTAAAGGGACAGTGCGTAGGATTTAGAGGGTTTATTGTCAGAAATGGAATATACTATTAATAACTATGTTTTCATTCGTGTGTGATCACCTGAGACTAAGAATCGTTGTATTTTTTGATTGCTTCGAATGAGCCCTTCATGTCCTCTTTGCACTTTGTGTCTACGGTGGCTCAGAACGGACAAACCCAACACGGCAGTTCCCTTGACGGCCTTGTGGGGGCAGCGGTGAGCGGGCGGGTGTTCAGTCGGTTGCTCCTTTAAAACATTCAAAACTCTAAATTGGGACATCCGTCTGTCTGTTGTGTCACAGCCCGTTGTGGATACATCACATCAATACAGGACGTTGTTAGCCTAGCTTAGCATAAAGACTGGACAAAAGTCTAACGTTTAAAAATGCATCTAAGAGTTAAAATGTTTTATATGGAAACACAACAGCAACGACGGCCAGGCCAGCTGTTTCCTTTATGCTAAGCTAGGATAACCAGCTGTTTCCTTTATGCTAAGCTAGGCTAACCAGCTGTTTCCTTTATGCTAAGCTAGGATAACCAGCTGTTTCCTTCATGCTAACGTAGGATAACCAGCTGTTTCCTTTATGTTAAGCTAGGCTAACCAGCTGTTTCCTTTATGCTAAGCTAGGATAACCAGCCGTTTCCTTCATGTTAAGCTAGGCTAACCAGCTGTTTCCTTTATGCTAAGCTAGGCTAACCAGCTGTTTCCTTTATGCTAAGCTAGGCTGGACCCGTCGACCTCATTGAATCTACTGGTCATACTGGTCCGTCTCTCCTGGTTTGTGGTCTGGAGGTTTGTTTAATGGTAAGAAGAACAAATAACACCGGCGAGAACAAAGATACTTAAAGCTTAATGTCTGTGTCTGTCTGTGTGTGTGTGTGTGTCTGTGTGTCTGTCTGTGTCTGTCTGTGTGTGTGTGTGTGTGTGTGTGTGTGTCTGTGTGTGTGTGTGTCTGTGTCTGTGTCTGTGTGTGTGTCTGTGTGTGTGTGTGTGTGTGTGTGTGTGTGTGTGTGTGTGTCTGTGTCTGTCTTCGCTGCTGAACATTTTCCAAACGAGTGATTTTCAGTTAAGCTAAAATATCGTTATAGTCCTTTAAATGCACAAGAGGAAACTTTAAGGTGGGATGGAAGTTCGAGCGTCAGGATGAAGCAAATTTATATTCTGGCCAAAGTTTGGAACGAGACCCAAAAATATTTTTTAGCAAAGACAGAAAGATACGTCTGCAACTCGGATAATGTTCTGTATCAGGTAAATAAATAAATCCCTAATCTAAATTATTAGGTTGTCTGTCTGTTGTGCTCACTCCAGCTATGAAAGGAAAGTGCCTGAAGCTTCTTCATTTCTCTGCTCATGTATATTTTTAAGCAATAAGGTGCGAGAGGCAGTGCTGTATGGTCAATAATGCCCTGCTCAAGGGTAACAAACCCTTGAGCAGGGCATTATTGACCATACAGTCCTGCCTCTTGTACCTTATTGCTTTTATAATACGGTTGCGTGCGACATTATAAACAGCAAGTAAAGAGTAAACTGCCTTTCAGCACAAAATAGTTGTCGCCACCAAACGTCGTGTCACGCATATCAGAAAACGAGAGAAAATAGTCCGTGTGTGTTGGTCTGTTGTCATAGCAACGGGAAGTCCGAATCTGTAAATTTCTTTCCAATATATATATTATATATAATTATATAATATATATAATTATATATATTATGTATATATATATATTATATATAATATATATATAATTATATATATATATAATATATATGTATCAAGTGTATGATGTATATTCTCAGTTATATTGTTTTATTGTTTAAATGCTGGATGTAAAAAGAGATAAGATGTTTATAAATACAAAAACACCATCTGCAAACGAAAGAAGCTGCCTGAGTATTAACGTGTGTGTGTGTGTGATGATGATGATGATGGCTGTGTGTAAAGTTTACTGCGCGACAGCACACGCATCAGGATGTTATTGTGCTCGTATAACAGAGAGAGAGAGCAGACAGGGAGAGAGAGAGGGAGAGAGCGAGAGAGCATCCTATGACCGACGCAGGGAGAGGCCGTTTCCCAGAATGCCTGTGGGCAAACGTAGGTCCTGTATGTTTTTGTGCGTGTGTATATATGTGTGTGTGTGTGTGTGTGTGTGTCTTGGGTGGGACGAACAGCTCTGTATTTGTTTACGATCTAAATATTTGTTCCCCACGAGTCACAAACACGGCGAGCCGGCGCCAAAACAAGTCGCCGCTCCGGCGCTCCGTCGGGTTTCTCCTCGAGTCGGTTCACCGAGAGTTCATGAACTTAGACTCCATGAAGGACGTCAGCCGAGACATTCAGAGCCAAACTCTTCAAACGAAGTAAATAAACATCAATAAGCCGCCGTCGTCCCGGGTGAAAGTCGTGTGTTTGTTCGACCCGTCTCGCCGGCTCCATCGCCCGGATATGCTGAGGAAGACCAGGCGATGTCGTTGAAAGCTGCACAAGGTCGTGAGATTCATAATTAATAATTAATATCGACCTTCTCGCCTCAATTAGGGGAAAAAATAGGAGGAAAAAAAAGCAAATAAAATTGTGTTGAAGTTAAAAGAAAAAAATGTGCTGTTGTTAAAACAGCAGAACGACCAACGTGAGATTAGATCCCGATTACGTTGAAGTGACAATCTGTGCAGAACACACACACACACACACACACACACACGCGGTGGTCTATCGAGTCACATTTGTTTCACATTGAACCGCGTAAACAAAGCGAGGCAGGCAGACTCACTGGGGCCTCGGTAAACCAGCCCAGACCAAGGACCCGCTGGATCCCCCACACCCTGCTGGGGCGGGGTGTGTGTGTGTGTGTGTGTGTGTTTTAGTTGATGGAAGACAACGTGTCTCTGGTACTGGGAGAATGACTCGCTTCAGGGTTATTCAGTGGGCTGTAATCTGCAGCCTCACCACTAGATGGCACTAAATATTTTACAGCGGACCGTAAAGGACTAATTAAAATATCACTAATGTATAAATTATATTGTCAAACAACACGAGGAAGTAGTGAAGAAGAAGAAGAAGAAGAGGAAGTGGAGACCTCGGCGAGCGGGAAACCGTCCCACATCAAAAATAGTCGGCGTCTGGTTGCGCAACAGCGACCCTGTAAAAGCAGCGGGGTCCGTCCTACACACACACACACAGTCTCTCTCTCGCTCTCATACAGTGTCTCTCACACAGTCTCTCTCTCTCACACACAGTCTCTCTCTCGCTCTCATACAGTGTCTCTCTCTCACAGTCTCTCTCTCGCTCTCATACAGTGTCTCTCTCTCACAGTCTCTCTCTCGCTCTCATACAGTGTCTCTCTCTCACACACACACAGTCTCTCACACACACACGCAGTCTCTCTCTCGCTCTCATAGTGTCTCTCACTCACACACGCAGTCTCTCACTTTCTCTCACACTCTGCCACACACACACACACACTCAGTCTCTTACTCTCTCTCACACACAGTCCCTCTATATCTCACTGACTCTCTCACACACACACGCAGTCTCTCTCTCCCTCTCCTCCCAGTCTCCGTCTCTCTCACACATTTCTCTCTCTCTCTGTCTCTCTCTCACACACCATCATTAAAGACAACACACACACACACACAGCGTCTATAAATCTTTTGCTTTATTTAAATCAGCGGTTGGCAGTTATACAACGAACAAAACTTTAAAAAAGGACAAGCAAAAAAAAAGAAAATACAAAAATTCCAGCGAGAGGACAGCGTGTCCTCGGCCCTCGACGAGCGCCTCCTCCGAGAGGAAAGTATACATTTATATTTATATATGCGAGCCAAGTGCCTCCAATATACACACAGGAACCGAGACGGAACACCACAAATACCAGCTTCTTACGTGGCCTCCGCTTCCTCACACCAGATTATTAATATATCAAATAATACCTCGGTGAGCCACACACACACACAGCACCTCCTTCTGAAAACCCCCAAACCCACACAGTTAATCTTCAGTACAGTCGAGGAAGGAGAAAGGAATTAAAATATTTAAAAGGGAAACTACTTCACTCATAAAGGTTTCTAACTAAGTGCAGATTAAATGTTGGAGACAAACATCCCAGAATGACCTCATCGGTTGATCAGCTGCACACAAGAAGAGACACGTTTTACTCTTTAGAAGTATTTATATTCTTATGCAATTGTGGTTTTCAGCTCAGTATTATTCTTCATGTCTTCGTCTCATTTTAAATGAACACTTTGTAACTTTGTTCTGAAATGTGCATAAGTAATGTTTGTTTATATGATTTATTTGTTCTCGTTGCGGGAACAAAATACTGTGTTGGACGACGGAGAAGAAAGTATATAAAAAAAGATCTTAATAATTAAACTGAAGGCAAAATATCTGAAACTTGAGCCAAATGTACATTTTCTACAGTATTAATATCGGTCTTAACGAGTGCCTCCCTCTCAACCAATGAGATCGTTCCAGACTGTTTGACCACGCCCCCTTTCCTCCTTCAAGACCAACACATGGAATCATTTCCTATTGGACATTTCCTACTTTAAAAAGATGAGGATATGTTTCATTCGACACAGAGAGGAACACTTTGTCTCCTCGGCAACAGAAAGCACGTCGATGATCAGCAAAGAGAAAACAAACGCCTCCAAAACAAAAGAAGTGAGGCTGAAAGCGCGGCGCGTTATTGGCACAAGAGAAATGACTCGTGATGAGAATTAATACAAACTATCGGGTTGAACTGACCCAGACTCCCCGTCATGTTCAGCCTGGATCAGGACTTTCACTTCTTCATATTCGGGGTTAATATTAATTTACGATCCAGGTATAGCGCGCTCTGATTGGTCGGTACGCGGTGCGTCTACGAGAGTTGATCTATTAATCACTGACCCTGGTTTCACCTCGATTAACCGCCCGAGTCCTGCTTCACGGTACCGCCCACAGGAAGGAGGAAATAAGTACGTTAAGCAAAGCGACAAAAGGCCTCAATAGAAAGGCATGTCAAATTAAAAATGTCTTCTTTTTTTTCCCCAGTAAATGTCGCATTTCACAAAAAATGTCTCCGCTCGCTAACTGCAGATGAACTCGTAGAGCTGACGATCCTATATATTAATTATTAGGTAAAAACAGAGTTCTGCTGAGTGGCAGCGTGCTCGGTGCTGCCCCCTTGTGGCTAAAAGCTACGCTATGTTTATTACAGCTATGTGGTGGAGATCTATCGCTCTCTCTCTGTGTGTGTGTGTGTGTGTGTGTGTGTGTGTGTGTGTGTGTGTGTGTGTGTGTGTAACAAACAGGAAGCAGCTCAGAGCGGTAATGGAATGGAAACCTCTCCCTCATGAGTCCTCTGCCATAAGTTTATTATTTGTTGCCGGTAAACAGGAAACGGCGACGAATCAAAATCCAATTAAAAGCTTCAGCCGGTCCGTTTCTCTGAATACAGAAACTCAAAACCTCCCGATTGCCGCGAGAAAAACTCCTGAGAAGCTTCCTCCACCTCCGCCGGGAGGAGCTGTGAACTCTGAGCGCAACTAGCGAGCAAATGTCCCAACGAGGACAAACGAGGAGGAGAGAGGAGAAGAAATGTCTGCCAGCCCCAGTGACTCGTCCCCAAACAGGAAACAGGAAATGGGTCGGGTGGGGGGGGGATGTTATTGGATGGTCGGTATGTTAAGACGCAGCAGGTGACGATCCATTCGGATATCTAATCTCTGTACCGAGCTTCATCTGTAGCGCCTCGCTCATAATAATAATAACTTTTATTATTATTAAGTCTGAGGCACACGACACTAAAAAAAAAAAAAAGATATTTTGACATTGAACAGTCTGTATTTTTAAAGCCATGGATTATCATTTCATCTTTGAAAAAAAAAGGGAATACAAGTTGAGGTAATACAATTATTTTCTTTCTTGGAGTCAGAAATAGTTAGCTTAGCATAACAACCGGAGGCTGAGGAGGCCGTTGTTGTTGTTGTCCTGTTTGTACGGCGCGTAAACAAACATAACATCGACTACTTCAACCACGTCGAGCTTATTGCTCCTATTGCTTTTCACTCTTTACTAACTAAAAAGCCCCGAAAATAACCGTGAACATAATGTGTTATTTTATGAAGTCCTAAAATGACTTGAGTTGTGTGACGTGGGACAGTCTTCATGCTAAGCTACGCTACGCTAACGGACAGAGGAGAGACGCGTGTCCAACTCTCGCCAAGAAAAGCAACTTTTTAACCAAAAATGACAGTAAATATTATTATTTTTAAACGGAGTAATCACCGGCGCTGACTCCGTCGTCTCCAAAGCATCATTCTAATAATAATAAAGCAATTTTCTATTTCACAGGAAAAATATTTAAGACGTCGCCATTGAGACTTCTTACCCCAGAATCCTTCATCCCTTCTTTCCCTCCCTGCTTTTCAAAAAATGGGGGGGGGGGGGCAGGTGGAGGGGAATGTGAGCGGGAAGTGTTTGTTTGTTTGTTGTTGTTGTTTTGGGGGTTCTATCTGACGGTGACTCCGAGCTTCTCCAGCACCCGCGTGCCCTTCTCCTCGTACTCCTCCCGCGTCATCCAGAAGTTGTCCTTGTCCTTCATGATGTCGGCCAGCACGGCGCCGCCCAGGAACACCATGTGCTTCCTCCGGGGGGGGTCCTCGATCCGGATCTTGAATTTCTGGGGCGGAGAAAAGGAGGAGCGTCAACAGAGAGGAAGCGGAGATAATCAACGCAAGGAGCGTCAAACTCATTTTCACCGCATCATGGCCGCCCTCTTAAAGGGCCGGTGTACCCGAAACACTCGATAAACTACTCACCAACATATTGTTACACATAATGCATATAAATAACTCTCTTTCTATTTGATTATTGTTTATTTGAGTGTAGATTTATTGTAAATGAGAATATTTCCTAATGTTATAACATAAATCCATTTAATTTTAAACCTTCAAAATAAAAGCACAGGATATTTTTCTTAAATTTCTTTAAGAAAAGGTGATCACGTGTCTTTCAAGCCGTCAGGGGCCACATGAAGTGACGTGGGGAGCCGGATTCGGCCCGCGGGCCTTGTGTTTGACACCTGTGCCGTAACGGATCCCCGTATATAGGGTATAAGTGACATGAAACTTAATGCTGGTGAAACTACTCCTTTATTTGCTTCCTTTGGGTCACAATACATTCATTAAACTGGCAAACTAACACCACCGCAAGAGCTTTAGCCACATACGGGTCCCTTAACCTATTAAACTTTATTAAATGTATGAATAAGCATCTGTCCGTAACAACATCCGTGGCCGTACCGACAAGTTGCATTCAAACGTAAAACAGAACTGCGATTGCTTTTATCTTTTCAAAATAGAAGTCTGATTTATCCACTTAGAGAGGAAATGGACCAAAATCCTCTATTGATTATTCATAACAATACAATATAAAAAAAGGAAAACATCAAAAACCAATAAGGCAAATACAAAACAGGCAATCAACCCAATAATAATAATAACCACATTAAACCTTCCGTGCGGTTATATACAAATGCGTTGGAACCCTTAAAATAGACCGATTGTCTCTTTATTGCAGGTTGGAGGTTTTCCCCGAGCGACTGCGAGGAGAATCGACATTTTCACCTCGTCGTCAAGACGCCGTGACGCACAGAGACGTTCTGAGGGTTATAAGCATCGACTAGACCAGTGGTCGCCACCCCGACCGGTCGATCTCGGAGACGTTCCCTGTCGATCTCCAAAATAAAATGAAAATAAATTCAGAAACACGTTGTTCCTTGTTTTCGAACATTTTCTAAAGTCTTCTGAAATGTTTTCTTTCTGACTGGAAGATTGAGGTCAGAAAAGATCTCCGCCTGATTCATGAACGCCTAAAAAAACGGGTTCGCTTACACAGCCGTGTTCTCAGCTGTGCGCCCCGAAAGAGGGGAACGTACCACTACAGGTGGGGCGCAGGGGGAATGCAGAAAGACATTTATTGATAACTTCACATATTACACAAGCTCAAAGTACACCGACATAAAACTAAGTCATCAATAAATAAATGTTGAAATGACTGTACCTTCGTGTACATGTTTACGTTCAGGCATTAACAGGTTACGCCTGCGCATGCGCGACTGCCGAGATTCTTGGCGACTTGCCAGGTCTTACCTCCGTGAATTCGGCTTTTCTGCTGTTGTCCTTCAAAACAAAAGCTCAACATTGAGCTTTTTCTTCTTGTCTGATAGAGCAATCTGGTTTACTTGAAAGTGATTGCAATTGAATTTATTCTATTATTTGAAAAGGGACAGATGCAGGAGTCACAAATGGTGATTCTCATATTTATTATTATGATAATTATTTAAATCTGAGGATGTCTGTTGAGTTGATGTGAACGTAATCACCAACGGTCTGAGTTCAGAAGTCCCAGATGAGAAAACTTTCATGAATACCAAATTTGCCCCGAAAAACTCATCAGTGGAGTTGAGAAAATCACCAAATCAAAGACCAGGAGCTGGATTACTGACAGACAGCTGACAGACGGCCTCAGACTGTCTGTCTGTGATTATGAACTAACTACAAGCTCACAGACAGAGTTCAGTCACAGCCATCACACTGACTGGAGTCACATGACTTGATGGCATTGTGATCACACAGAACTGAACTTACATGAGTTGCACTGACTGATCATGTTGTCAGTGTCGTGTTGTAATTGGATTGGATTCAATTTATTGTCATTGCTAGAGTCCAGGTACAGAGGCAACGAAATGTAAATAAATAAAACATTTATATTGGTAGTTCATCCAGCTGCTCATTGCAAATGTGTTTTTTCTTGTTCATATTGTGTGCGGTTAACAAATATCTTACACTTAAATTCTGTGTTCCTGGTCACATCAATTTGAATGCTGGACCCAAATGACAATTAGGCCAAATAAAAAGTCATAAGTGCAGTCTGGACAGTCGTTTCTCAACGCCTCAATAGGTAGATCTTGCCGGTCATGAAGGCGGAGGTCAGGGATCTTGGGCTCAAAAAGGTTGGTGACCACTGGACTAGACTGTGTCTTCAGCTCCCCCTGGTGGCGGGAACGAGTACTGCTCGTTACAGCGGATTTATTTGATGAACAATGCAGTATATTGACTCACCGACAGCTTGTCCACGTCTCCTTTGAGCACTCGCTCCAGGTACAGCTGCTTCAGCTCTCGCTCCAGGCGTGACGGCAGGCCGGGGTACATGGTGGAGCCCCCGGACAGGACGATGTGCTTGTAGAACTCAGACCTGAGGAAGACGAGCGGGGGATGAACCAACGGGTGGTTTCCTCTTCACAAAGTGTGTTCCACGAGCTCTTCCTCAATATTCTGTGTCTTTTTCCAACAACAATGACAATCAATTGGACGTTTGAGAAATTAAGAGGAAACTTGTTTTCTCCCTCACACAGTCTCTCTCTCTCCTCCCCCCTCCCCCACACAAACAGTCTCACACAGTCTCTCTCTCTCTCTCCCTCACAAACACAGTCTATCCCTCACACACACACAGTCTCTCTCTCTCCTCCCCCCTCCCCCACACAAACAGTCTCACACAAAGTCTCTCTCTCTCTCTCCCCCCCTCACAAACACAGTCTCTCTCTCTCTCTCTCCTCCCCCCACACACACAGCCTCTCTCTCAGTCTCATTCACACACACTCACATTTCAGCTATTATATATATATATATATATATTACTTGCAATACCTTACATTCATATAATATATTTTTTTATTACTTTAAAATACCACTAAAAATATTTCTCTAAATGTCACGCACATTACTAGGTTTAATAATTAATTATAATTTACTTTTAATACCCTTCATGCAATATTATATTTTATTACCTTTCAATACCACTGAATTATTACACACTGCTGTTACTATAAAATCTCATACACTTTATATTGTGACTTTTCTTATATTGGTGTCGTTTCCCTTGCTGTTATTTTTCTTATTCGCCTTTGAACGCCCTCTGTCGCAGGAGGACGTCCTTCAGGTGTAGCGCTCACCTGGTGTCGATGTCGGCGGCCTGGATGGTGTTGAAGAGCAGCTCGGCCACGCCCACCCCCTCCACGTTGATGAGGTGGGGTTGGAACAGAGCCTCGGGGGCTTCGAAGCGCTCGCCGCCCACTTTAATCAGCCTGCCGTCTGGGAGCTGAGGACATACCGCGAAACCCCCCCCGACCTTCAGTAACCACGACGACGTCTGGACACCGATAAACGCGACCTCGACTGACCGTGTACGACTCCACCAGCACCGTCGTCTCCAGCGCCAGCTTCTGCTCCTGCTCGATGTTGTAGCCCACGTAGCAGAGCTTCTCCTTCATCATCCTCACCGTCTCAAAGTCCGCCGAGTGGTTGAAGGCGTAGCCGCGCAGCAGCAGCAGCTGGAGGACGGACGGGTTTCACGGTTATCGTCATCACCGATCGACAAGAGAGACATTTGTAGTTCGTTTTTAGGGTAACGGATTTAAAGATTATTAAGAGGGAGAGAACAAAATATATGGTTAAGATGATATAAAAAAACAGGTTTGACGTAGAGCTAGAATTAAAACATTAATTATTTTGACATTTAATTGCATTTTATTTTGAAAGAACCGGGTTTCCTTTCAGTCCTGCGTGGTGATTGGACATCAGGAAACGCTGTGCATTTTATTTTAAATCAAAAATTAAATAATGACAGCAAATGCTTCCGGTCGGTCCGCATGTTTCACATTTTAAAGACCTGAAAATAAAAGTAAATCTTTAAAAAAAAATGTTAATGTGTAAATCAAGATGTAGTCATATTAAAAAGGACTTAAAATTAATGATGTAACTTAAGACATTGTCACTGCTGCCTGTCCGTCTGTTTTGATGAAAACATTTGTGAAAAGATTATTTCACGGCCTAAGATTCACACCTCTAGTGTTTTCCTATTAAAGTAGATTTTAATAAAAAATACTTTGAATCTCCCAATATATGTGGAGGACTATCAAACACACATGTGACTGTTAACCATGTCATTAAATAAATACCATGGACATTAAACTGCTGCTATTACAACTCGCTCTATTATTGGGAGACAGCACAGTATCACACATAACTCATATCATATCATGCATGGATTTCCCCCCAAATTTCAAAATAAAATTTAGCATTAAGTGAAATATTAAGACGTCCAATACCTTGATGAGGTAGCGAGTTATGTCCCTCCCGGCGATGTCGAGGCGCCGCGTCAGGTGAGGCAGCGAGAAGCCCTCGTACACCGGACAGATGTGAGTGACGCCGTCCCCGGAGTCCAACACCACGCCGGTGAGCAGGCCTACGACAGAAACCAGGAACAACTGCTCGTTAGCATCGCTCTCTGGCTCCACCGGTGGCCAGACGGTGTAACTACACCCTCGTGGTTGCGTTCACAGGCGCTTCAGGGACAAACGGACCTTGAGCGTAGAGCGTGAGAACGGCCTGGATGGCGATGTAAACTCCTGAGAACTTGTACGTTTCAAACATCACCTGGCGGGAATAAAAAAATGACAAAATAAACAGAAAGTATCAGCAAAGGACTGAGGGGCAATATAGCATTTATGTTTTTGTCTTTCTGCCACATGTTAAGCAAAATGCAACAACACACTTTCAATCACAATCAATTAGGCTGATTTTTGCCTAACATCTTTTTTTTGTGCCTTTTTTTAGATGCTGACCAACTAAACTAATTGATTAGAAGTCAATATGGTGCGATTCAGAGTCTCTTCAGCTCTGGCTCCACACGGCCCACCTCTATGATCTTCTCCCTGTTCTTGGTGGGGTTCATGGGCGGCTCGGTCAGGAGGATCTTGCAGTCGCGGGAGTCGATGTCGAGCTTCTCGGGCCCGAAGGTGTAGTCCCACAGGTGCTTCATGTCGTCCCAGTTCCTCACGATGCCGTTGTCCATGGGGTAGTTCACCTCCAGCATGGAGCGCAGCTCGCTGGCCTCGTCGCCCACCATGAGGTCCTGTGCGAGAGGCCGAAAGGTCAGCGGACTGAGACGCAAACCTTTCACAGTATTTCTTTGTTAGCGGCTCACAGCCGTTCGGTTTTTATTGGCGCAGCTGGTTAATCATGCAGGACGACCAGCGCCCAGGCGCCCTTATCGTTGCTACGCTGCTGCAAGAATCAAAGTCCAAACTGGTGAAAGAGATATCTGCACTTAAATCTTTGCAGTTTCACACTGCATGTCAACTTCATCAGAGCGTGCGGGATTCAACAACGAGCAGGTAAACATTACACGCCCCTTTTCCAGTCATTGTATGCATCACACCTGTACCCACCGTGGAGGTGGAGTACTGAACAGAGTACTGCTGATGCAGATATCTCTTATATCGCCACCTGATTTATCAAAATATTTACCTCCTGTCTGACTAAAGAGAAGTTAAACATTGAAATGAGCTGCTGCAGCGTTTGATAAAGATCTAAACTTGCAAAATCTGAAGAAATACTCCATGTAACATGTCAAAAAGCATCCCTGTCCCATCACACACGACCACTTGGATCCAAAGAAGAAGTTCCAAGGATTTCAAAAGTTACCTTGATTTCAATGTTGCCGACTTTCGCCGTGGAGCGGATGATCGGCCGGCCAACCAGCGCTGGGAAAATGTGTTCGGGGAAGTTGGATCCCGCGAAGCCGCACTTGACAAACTAGGATGTGAGAGAAAAGAAAAGACGGGAAAAACATGCGTTAACATTTTCTCAATGACACAATATAGACACAATTCAAGGGTGAGTCCCCGCCCCCACCCCCCCCCTCGCCCGCTTTCCTGTCTATATTGGAGGTCCTATCCAAGAAAAATAATCTTTAAAAGTCTTTTTTTCTCGTGCAATTGTTGTATTTATTGTAATTCTCTTAAAGTGTGGAACCAGAGGAAAACATAAACCCTGTAGTTATTAATATTTACAAAACATGTCGGAACTAAACGTTCCTACAAGTGTAGTCGCAATATAAAATATGTAATATAACTAAGTACAATTACTCAACTACTGTACTTTTAATTGTATGTAACTTCTACTCCAGCTCAGGAGCTAATATAAATACTTTTCCCCATACACTTCATCATGCATCTCCAGATGAGCTCATTTTGAATATTTGTGATAAACTGAAGGACAAAGTGTTTTTCAACTCTGAACACCCACATTTCTTTACACCAAAACATAATAATAGATAATATTGTAAAACACAGACAGGGAATATTTCACTGCACAATGAGAACTTTTTCTTTTGATACAGTACATTTTACAGCGATTTTTAGTGATACACATACTTGAGCAATGTTATAAAAAATAACATTTTAAAACCCACTTCCACCGAGTTATGTGACTAACAAGAAATAAATGTGATTTCAAAAGGAAACTTAAGGCAGAAATAATCAGAAAGGAAATTATAGTAGATTAGGTTATTATTTTAGGTATTTACGGTATTATTATTTTACTTTTAATGTAAATGTTGTTTTCTAAGTCCAAGTGTTTTTGTGATAATTGATCGTGCTGTACTATAGTCTCCACTACGGTGTAGACTAATGTTGATCCTTAATAAACTCCACCGTGTGGTTTCAGGACGCTCAAACGGGTGAAACCCAACAAGGAAGCCCGGCCTCCACTTCCGCGTCGGTCCAGAGGTCAACTTCCCGTTTGCTGCTGGGCGAATACGTTAAATACATTTTCTTTCTTTCTTTCGTTTATGTTATAGAAAGCTACGACACAACATACGGGACCATTTTAAAAGTTTTACTTTACACGTGCACTTTTTTGTATACGAGGGCGGGGCCGTGTAGGGGAACGTTACCGAGCTAACCGAGTTAACCCGAGTTAGTTAACCCTAACCGAGCTCACTGGAGGAGAATAAAGGAATATTGTGATTCATATAGATACTTTATTCATTCCCAGGGGGAATTGTGCTTGTAGCAGCAGAAAACAAGGTTATAATACATACAATAAAATAGCAGAGCAGGACTCATTCATCTTAAGCTTCTACATCTAACGTCTTGTGTGGCGTCGACCTGATCTAAATATGTAATGAATAAAGCTACAACATAACATATAGCATGTGCTGTGTGTTTACTTTATAAAGGGGTGTTTATTTTAACTGTTGGCTGCCTTACTGGTGAACCCAAAGGTAGCTAAACTAGCCGCTAGCTCAGGTACCAGCTAACCAGAGCTAGGTAACCTGACCGCTCGCTTCGCCGCTCCGTCAGAGCCGTTTATCGGCTGAACGTTGATGACACGCCGACACAAACCGACCCGCGGCCGGTCAAAGACACGTCAGCTGCTGCGGATGAATGAGCTGAATGCAGCTGACTGACACATGTCCTCACACGATCCCCCTAAACCCCCAGACGAGCTAACGCGCTAAAGCCTGTTAGCTCTCTCTCTCTCTGTGCTTTACTTCCGGTTTCCAGTCCTCTCCCGTTTTCTTTATCTAACCGCAACAGCGCGAGGACCGCGCGCGTGACGAGGGGCGAGACTTATAAACAGCCCCCGCTGTGCTCTCGAACTCACCCCGGTTCCATTGTCACAAACCACGACTTTTCTCCCTTGACTGTCCATTGTGTGTTCCCTGAATCGAGCACAGAAAAAGCAGCAAACCCTGCCTGCGCTCTGACGTCACCTTCACCAACCGCCGGAAGCAACACACTCTAGGGTGTGACTCCTTCACAATAAAAGCCCCATCTCCGATTAAACGAATCGTACCGGAAGTAGAGTTCAGATCCTATATTTTAAATTGTTTAACTACTGTAATACCGCCGCTTTGAAAATACTCCACTGTAAATAAAAGTCCTGAATTTAAATATGAACAAAACAATTTAAAATATGCACAACGTTTACCATTGAGAACATTATTATTTATAGTATAGTTATAGGATATTACATTATACAAGTAAAGTACTTTTTTAAAATCAGGTTCACACCACAGCAGACAAAATACATATTTTATTATAATTACAATTATTATAATTATATTATATAGTGCTTTATTCAAGCCACTTTATATGGTATAAACTGAAACAGTAGAAGAAATAACAATGTACACAACATAAATAAATTGCATAACCGTCAGAAACAAAAACAAAACATTTCAGTTTGTCCATCATTTTGGCTTTTAAATTCCATCTGTGGATATGTTAGTAATACCCAGCAGTGTATTCACTAACATATAAAACAGTCTCAAAACTGCATTATTCTGAAACTAATGAACAAATAATACGACTCACAATTGAACATTATTAAAAAAATAACCCAATATGGAGTTACGTGATTTTCAGTGAGTATGAAAATGTGTCATCTGAAAAGCTGTCAGCTACAGAAGCTGTCAGATAAATGTAGCGAGGTAAAAAAAAGTATAAAGCTGCACACAATTTGAATATTCAAATAAAGTGGAAGTGCACATCAAATGTGTACAGGGTACTTATAAGTTAGTATATAATACATTATATATATGAATGTATGTACCAGAATTTGAGGCCTTAATACTATTGTGGTTCTCAGTTTGAAAACTAATAATGCAATAATCCTTTTTTCATATGGGGAAATAGCACCACTCTCCGTGGAGGACGTAGAAGACATCTACCTATTCGGAACTATGATTACAGGATTTCTGCTGTTTGGATTTGGCGCTGCCCTGGCTTATCGGAAAATTAAGGAAACGGTGACAGCTGTAAAAAGCCCCCTAAGGCTGCCCGACATGATTGACGCGTTGGGTAGAGTTGTTGGCACTCAGACTGTGGCATTAAACCGCCAGAATGATAACATCGTGGAGAAGCTGACGGCTCTGCAAATGAAAGTGGATCGATTTGAAATTCTATTGGCAAACGGGAGGAAGATGGAGGAATAGTGGTTGCGCAAAAAATGCAGCTACTGGAAGACCAAACAATCCCAATCTTATCTGCTGGCTCCCTTACCCGGACGGGCCTTGGCCAAGGCCGTTACTGGAACAACAACTCCCCCGAAGATCACTGAAACGAGAATCTCTCTCATTCCCTTCCCCCTATCCACAGACACCTGTGGTTGTTTTTCTCCCAGGACCTTTCAAGGCTATCTCCATGGCAACGACCATCTTGTGGACTGAGAACTCTGTCTGTTGTGGCCTGGGGGAGGACGACATACCAGAACACGCACACACGAACTTTCAATAATACTGATTCGCATTCACTACCCCCCTCCCCCCATCCCACGCCTTCGCCTGCTTTTCACCCCCAGTGTGACCGGACGGGGCTGTGCTGGCGCTGCTGTGTTGGCGGACCGGCTGGCTGCTTGTCGGTGCTGGTTACCTTCTGCCCCCAATGGATGGGCTTAGATCACCCAGTTGTTGGATTACCTCCCCTCCCCCCTTCCTACTTGTTGCAAGTCATGTCTAAAATGTATGTGCTTATGTGCTAAGGTGTTTTTTTCCTGCTCCCACACTGTACCCCTCTCGGGGCATAGTCGGGGGGTTGGTGTTTTTTCTCGCCTTCTTCCCTCATGTTATGCTGTAATCTTTCATCCACCCTTTCTTGTAATTTCGATGCTTTTGTACCTGTACTCTGGCAAACGACAAATAAATATATCAATCAATCAATCAATCAATCAATCAATCAATGCAGCCTGACAACAGCATCGTGGATATCGGTTGAAAAACAAGATCAAAATACCCGTCTGTAGCAAGTTACATGTCTGTACCGTAAAATAAAACTCTGGTGGCTGGTTGATGGCAGCATTAACATGCTCACCGACGACCAGAGACATTGGCATTTTGATTTAATTTACTGTTTATCGTGGGTGTCGGTGCTTTTTTGTCTGGCAGAAAGAGGTTCCTTATTATCGATCCCATCCTCAGAGCTCTGATTAGCCTCCGGAGGGTAATTCCAGGTGACTCCACCGATCGGCATGTGGTTCTACCTGTTACAACGTCGCACGAACAAATTAACTGAGCGCTTTGTCAGAGCGACAGCAGTTGAGACAAATTGAGATCATCGCGTCTATTTCAACAGCACAGCAAACACAGGTGAGCACAACTTATATTTACGTTGCAATAAGCGGAATTGACACACATCTTCAGCTTTATGGAGACGATATGTTGTTCCCTTTTCATAACATGTCAAATAGTTGAGCTACCATGGGTCCTCAATTGAGTTTAAGCTTGTGTTACAATTGTTTGAGGAAAACAAATCATCTTCTCCCCAAAAGTTTGATCAAACACAAAAATATGTTTGTATTGGTTTATATTAATATTAGTATGAATTTGTTTATTTGTGTTGTGCTCTCTGGGTGTAGATATGGCTGCTGCACACTTTCTGCTGTCTGAAGATGTGTTTTTGTGCCAAATCTGTCTGGATGTGTTCACTGATCCAGTCAGCACACCATGTGGACACTACTTCTGCAAAAAGTGCATCACTGATCACTGGAACAACAAAAACCATAAGGTGTGACCACTGTGTCACGAGGTTTTCATGAAAAGACCTGAACTGGTACATAGATACACCCCCATGTCTGATGTTTCTGGCTTTCTGCCGGCTCAGCAGAAAGTCAGAAAGCCAGAAAGCCAGAAAGCCAGAAAAGCCAGAAAGCTCAGAGCAACAAGAGTCCAGACCAGGAGAAGTTCCCTGTGACGTCTGCACTGGAACCAAACTGAAGGCCCTGAAGTCCTGCCTGGTGTGTCTGGCCTCCTACTGTGAGACTCACCTGGAGCCTCACCTGACAGCTTCACGCCTGAAGAGACATCAGCTGATGGACCCTGTGGAGAACCTGGAAGACAGGATGTGTCTGAAGCACGATAAACCTCTGGAGCTGTTCTGTAGGACCGACCAGACGTGTGTCTGCATGCTCTGCACTGTGTTGGACCACAAGATGCACAATGTTGTTCCTCTGAAACAAGAATGTGAAGGAAAGAAGGTGGAGCTGCAGAAGACAGAGGCTGAAACTCAAGAGATCATCTAGATCCAGATCCCTTCTATGACGTAGAAGCTGCAGCTCTCATCTACTCCTTTACTGGCTGCTCCTTCAAGGAGAAACTCCTCCCATTCTTCGGTCCTGGTCGTTATCTCTCAATCTCTCAGAACATGTTTCCCAGTGTTTGGAAGTCGGCTGCTGTTATTCCAGTATTTAAAGAAGGAGATCGCCTTTCTCCCTCTAATTACAGACCAATCAGTATCCTGCCTACAATATCAAAAGTTGCAGAGAAGTTGGTAGCTGAGCAAATGATCTGCCATTTGAAAAACAGTCCCTTTGCCCTTCATCCAATGCAATTCGGCTTTAGAGCCAATTATTCCACTGAGACGGCCACCTGTTTCTTTACCGAAAAAATAAAATTTCTACTGGACAAAGGGGGTGTTGTTGGAGCTGTGTATCTTGATCTCAAGAAGGCATTTGACACTGTAAATCATAGTATTCTTTTGTCCAAATTGCACAGTTACAACTTCTCCTCAGGTACACTTAAATGGATGGAATCATATTTGCTTAATAGGTCACAGTCTGTCCAAATTCAAAAACATCAATCCGCTGCCCTCCGCTTGTCCACAGGTGTCCCACAAGGATCTGTCCTGGGCCCATTATTATTTTCCTTATATATTAATGATCTGCCATCAGTTTGTCCTCATTCCAATATTCAAATGTATGCCGATGACACCGTCATTTATCTGCATGGCAGCAATTTGGGAGATGTAGCAAAAGAACTCACTACATCCATGGCTAATGTGACTACTTGGTTAACGCAATGTTGTTTACAACTCAATATATCCAAAACTGTGTGTATGTTTTTTACCAAAAGAAACTGATAGTGTAGAACCGGATGTTTTTGTATCTGGGAGAGGCTAAAGGTTGTATCTGAATACAAGTACCTGGGAGTACTTTTGATTCAAATCTGTCTTTCAAATCACAGGTGAAAAAGTTTGTAATCGGGTAAAATTCAATCTATCCAATTTCCGATTCTCGCGCAACTACATGTCAACAGAGGCAGCTAAAACATTCATGCATTCAATGGTTATTTCCCATATCACCTACTGTTTAACAACCTGGTCACATGCTAGTGCCACTACGCTCAAACCATTACAGTCATTATACAAGCGTACACTCAAAACTCTTGATAAAAAAAGTTCTGTCTCATCACTGTCCTATTCTAAAAATACAACTTGCTTAGTTGGGATAACTTGATTAAATATGTGCACGTCTGTCTGATGTACAAAATCATACATGGATTGACCTCTCCTCCTCTCAAACAATTTGTCACCACACGAACTGGATATCGGCTCACAAGAGGTGCAGCAAGAGGATTGTATCGTCCCTCTCAGGAAAAGTGCTTTTAGTCATGCTGCTTTCTCAGTACAAGCAGCAGTTGACTGGAACTGCATTCCAGTATCTATCAGAGAGCTACAATCATTCAACTCTTTTAAAGCAGAAACAAAGAAATGGTACATTACTACCCAGCTCTGTCAGCACTAGACTGTAACTACCTCCTCCATCTGTCCAGGTTGGACTTTCATTTTGTCTGTCTGTCAGTTGTTGTCTGTCTGTTGTCCGGTCTCTGTATGTCTTGACTTGCTGGTCGGTCGTTTACTCCACCTGCGTGTCTTCTCTTGTCGTTCACCTGTATGTCACATTTAGTCTGTAAGCTTTTATGTTGTATCTCTGACATTATGTTTTTATTCTGTCCATTTTAACATTGTTCTCCCCTATTTTATTTGCTTTATCTGTAGATTGTATTTGCAATCTTATGTTTTTAGGTTTGTTCTTAACATCAGCAACATTGGGACTACAGATGAAAAATAGCCTCTTGGCTAACTCTGGCACATTTACTGCAATGTTTTTATCAATGTGCACTGTCCCTTATTAAATAAACCATTTAAATAAAAAAAAGTATAAACTCTGCTCCTCTGATCATCTCTCCTGTTGGAGTAAACTAATCACTCTCTTTGGTTATTGTAATGATTTTCTTCATTGAAGTGAATAATTTGGTGTGAATATAATGCAGCTTAACTTTTCATTTTACTGTTTACTGTGGTGATTGATTTACACTTCATTATTAAATGTATCCCGTTACATATAAACATATTAATTTCTTAAACTCTGCATCATGACACATTATATGTAGAATATCAATTCAAACCGTTGTTAAATCTAAGACATTTATTTCCACTTCCAGAAGAAAGATCCTTCTTTACAGACACCAAATACATGAAGCTGAACTTTGACTTTGAGTAAATCACCTTAATTAGTTCTGATGTTCAACACAGAAAACATGAAGCTTCATTAAGATTGAGGCCTATTACATTTATAAAGTCTTTACAGAGTGCAGTATGTCTTATTGTGTTATTAACTACATATATCGAATAAATACACATGTCTTTTTGGTCTGAAAAGTAGTTTGAAAACTTTGATTTGTTTTGTGAATATTATTGAGATGACTTATGAATCAAAGAAACCTGTAAACATGATTGATTAACTTGAGCATCAAACAGAAAAGTAAAGCCTGGTTGACACAGAAGTTGTGTTTCATGATAAATAAATTGTATTATGTGTCTATCAAAATAAAAGAAGTTTACAAACAAAACAAGGCTTTCTGAAATATATATTTTGATACAGTTTATCCATCTGAAACCATTAGTTAATTGACAGAAAATGGAAACTATTTTAAAGGTACAATGTATTTTACCTGTAAAAACATTTCAAGTTTTCAGTTTCACAAATGTGAAGATTTGGTGCTGTTCCTTTTAATAATGTTAATAATGGAAATGCTTTAGTCATAATGTTGAGGTTTGGCCAAAACAAACATTGTGAAGGTGCCACTTTGGGCTCTGAGACGGAATGTCTCCCTATTTTAACTGTTTAAAAGAGAAAATAATCTGCAGATTAATCCATCGTCAAAAAAAAAGTTAATAGTTAAAAATGAGCTCCAGCTGAATCAACTATAATAGTAAAATCCAGCTTTTACATGAATATTAATCATTTAATTATCAAATATATAAGAATAAACCAGTCACAGGGGACCTTTTTATACTCTTGATGCTTTAAATACATTTTCCAGATTATTCAAACATACTTTTATTCAAGTTAAATTTTCAATTATAATATGGAATTCCATATAAAATAAATCCTGATATAAACAATCATGCTTTTACCTTTTAAATCACATTTTTCTACATCACTTTAAAGACTATTGACTTCTTCCACGTAAACATCGACGGTAAACGCCCATCTCGTCCCAAAACTACACTTCCCACAATTCTTAGCGGCTGTTATTTCCGGGTAGGTATCGCCTGACAGCCATATTTGATTCGATTATGCTGTTCTGGCTGCGACAACCAGTTTAGCCAGTTCTTAACGGAAAAAATAAATACACGGCCAGCTTTAAAGGTTAATCCGCGACGAAGTCCAGCAGCATTCGCAGTAACAACAGTTCATAATCTGTAGACGAAGATGAATCCCGAATAGTAAGTGTGGCTTTTTTGTTTTTAATGTCGATTCTGACCGGTCGAGCTGTCAGAAGCTAACAGCTAAGCTAACCCGTCAGCTGCTTTGTCTCCGGGACGAAGCTAGCTGGCGTACGCACTCCGGACTGACAGCCTTCCCGTTCTCGTGTGTCAGCAGTTTCTGGTCCACGGAAAGCCGATTAAACGAGACGATATTTTTTTTCTTGCGTCCGCCGCGATGTTCACGAGCTCAGTTATCGTGGCTTTTAGAGAGAAAACGAAGGAAAGGAATCGAGCTAGCTGACGGACGAAGCTAACGGAGCGATAACCGGTGTTACGGTGGAACAGGCGACCGTGTTCACTGGCGACTTTTAGCCGTACGTGTCCGTTGTTGTCGTAGTTAGGACAGCTGTCTCGAACACATGTCATATCACATACAACACGTATGATGTTACTGTTTCCAACAGCTGTCTTAACTACGACAACAGCGCGCGCGCGCGGCTGAAAGTCTCCAGTTAACACGGTCCCCGGTTCCACCGCGACACCGAACGCTGCTGGGCATTTTGTTATTGACACTCCGACAAGTCGTGACGGCGTCAGAGTTCACGGTCATATCGGTAATCGCGAAGCCAGTCGGTGTCTCTCCACCGATCCGGAGTGAGTTTATCGGTGGTTTCGGTGTAACTAATCCATCCAGCGCAAACAGGAAGTTACTTGAAATGATGAAGATGAAGATGTGGCGTTAAATTCGGTGTGAATCGTTTGGGATTAGTGGATTTAGTTAAAATGAAAGATATTATCACGCAATAAATGAGCAAATCAATAAAAAAATATATTACAAGTAAAAGTGCTTATAATGCAGAGCGGCTCCATTCTCAGTCACGTGATATTATTGGATTCTTGTCATTGGATTACTTTGTTTATCACGTGCAGATAAAGGTTTCATTGTTTAATTCACTTTATACACTGCTCATGTGATAGTAATTTATTGAAATTCATTGTTTCCCCCCTTGGTCGAGTTTTAGTTGTTTTTTGTTAATGTACAATATTTACCTCCCAGATGAAGTGGATTAGAAATATAAAGTCACCATGAACGTGAAAAATACTCGTAAAGTTAAAATACACCCCAAATTCTACCCAAGTACAATACATGAATATTCTTAGTTCAATACCGCTCTGCCTAAGATCAGCAGCTAACAAATGCTCATAATATTAACGAATCTCTTGATCGTTTCGATGATGGATGAGTTGTTTACTCTCGAATAGGAAACAATAATCATAATTTCTTAGACCTTTTATAGTGACGTCTTCCATCTGCTTGTTTTGACCAACCAACAGTCCAGAACCCAAATCTACGCCGCTCCCATTCCTATATACAACAACGTCACTATTAGACTGTAAGACAACAGTTCAATGGCGCTGAGGGTGCAGGAATACATATAATATTTATTGTGATATCTTTCTATTTAGTGCTGAAACAAACATTGTATTACCATAAATGTTAATAAAGAGATTACATCAAATGCGAAACATTTATATCTCCACTTAATATCATATTAAAGGAAATATGTTTTGGGTCGTTGCTCGGACCAAAGAGTCGCCGGGCAAATTCTTCCTAATTTTCTTTAAATGACGGTTTAGTCGATCTGCAAAAACACTCTTTCTTTTGCAGTCTCAACTTTTGCAGTCTGAACTGGGACTTTAATGTCACTTCGACACCTAATCGCAGAACCAAAAGAGCATTCACTCATTTTATGCGCACATTATTTTACATTTGATAAAATAATTTTAAAAACTACATAAGACCATCAATCCAATAACTAACTCATTTTTTAATAAAGATAATATCTGATCAAAGGAAACATTGTGTAAGGATCTGACCAAACATTTAGTCTCACGTGACGTGATGAAGTGCCTAGCAGGCTTTTTAATTGTTGTTTTATATCTAATTCTCTCTCTCTTCCCCCCCTCTACCCTCACAGTGATTATTTATTCAAGCTGCTGCTGATCGGTGATTCTGGTGTCGGAAAGTCATGTCTCCTTCTCCGGTTTGCAGTAAGTGTCGGCCGCCGTTACCCAACAGGCTCGTACGACGGTGGCTGATAACCTGCTGGTGTCACACCTGTGTGCGTGTGTGTGTGTGTGTGTGTTTTATCCTAGGATGACACGTACACAGAGAGTTACATTAGTACCATCGGCGTGGACTTCAAGATCAGGACCATCGAGCTGGACGGGAAGACCATAAAACTTCAGATTGTAAGAAGAGCCGTAAAAAAAGAAAAACTATCAACGTGGCGATGAACCTGTTGGACTAATGTCGTCTGCTCGTCTTCCTCAGTGGGACACGGCCGGCCAGGAGCGGTTCCGCACCATCACGTCCAGCTACTACAGAGGAGCCCACGGCATCATCGTGGTGTACGACGTCACGGATCAGGTCAGCGCCGATCTTTAATGTCCGTGAGAACAAAAGAACCCGAGTCACTCCAATGAGTGTTTAATAATAAGATATCCAAGGTAACGAAACAAAAAGGGTGAAAACGGAGCAAAGGAAATGCAAACATGAGAAGAACGACACTGTAGATAAAACATGAAAAGCTCCACACAGATATATTGTTCTACATTAAATAGAAAACGCCTACAAAGGAATTAAATAAAGCGACATCCAGTATATAAACTATATATACATCTCAGCTAGTCAATGTATTTAAATGACATCAATCAACCACAATTTAGATGATAACAAATAAAATAAAGACTAAAAGTTTTGTGAACATAGATTATAATTTGTTTCTATCACTGTTTTGAGTCAAAACATTAACAAACACTTTTGATTAAAAATGTTTTTTTTAAGTACAGTGGCACATATATATACATATGTAAAAATAAAATAATGTATATAAAAAATCTCTATATATATATTATGTGTAAATAAGAATAATTTAAAAAAGGACAGTATACATATATGTATGTATACTGTCCTTTTTTATTATTTATATATCTTTTTATATATATACATACTTTTAATTTATATATATATTCTAATAATTTAAACAATGTTTTTATTATTTTTATATATATTTATATCTGACACACACACACCTCATTATCTGCCACTGATTTCTGTATCAAAGTGTATCACATATTCATGGTTTTCGGGGCGTCGCTGCTCCGTCAGCAGTTCCTCCGTCAGCAGTTCCTCCACCAGTCCTCTTGATTTCCCGACTGAAACGGTTTGTGTTGATCGCCCGTCTCTCTCGTCCTCAGGAGTCCTTCAACAACATCAAACAGTGGCTGCAGGAGATCGACCGCTACGCCAGCGAGAACGTCAACAAGCTGCTCGTCGGCAACAAGTGTGACCTCACGACGAAGAAGGTGGTGGACTACACCACGGCGAAGGTGAGCGAGAGACCACCCCCTCCCCCCTCTTTTGTTGTGAAACGGGTTCATTTGAAACACTTTGTCCAAGTACATGTCCGGCGCTAGAAGATAATAACTCGCTGACTCGCCGCGCTCTCACGGCCTTGGCATTCTGATGAGTGGGGGGGCTTTGTTGCTGATATCGGTGTGTGGGGGAGGGGGGGGGGTATGATAGGCGCCTTAATCATGGTCATGGTAAACCTGGAAAAGTCATTGAATTTAAAAAATGTTTATTTCCATGCCTGGAAGGACCTTGAAAAATATTTAATTTCCAAATGTTTTTTTAAAAGTCATGGAAATTTGTTATATTCATATGTTTGATTTAAAAGAACAAACATTTATATAAATGTTTTTTCTTTTTAATGAAACGATTGTCTATTAATTTTTGTCATTTAAGGTTTACACTCGTGTCTACACGGAGATTTCACAAAATGTTTGCTCATGGAAATGTGGTTTAAAGTCCTGGAAACCCATTGTTCAACTTGTGTATGAACCCTGTATTTGGGTTCTGTGTATTTATATCTATACAAGTATTGACTCGTGTAATTCCGGCCGTGATGTTTGCTGATCCCGCCCACAAAATGAGGTTAAAGGCGGAGTCTCAACATCGCGTCCTGGAACCTTTTCACACGAGTATTTCTAATGAATAACAAAAGATCTGCTCATCGGAGGCGTCGGCCACAACAAAACTGGTTCATGACTCATGAAACAAAATGACACAGTTAGAAGTTAAGCGCGGTCGGTTTAGTGCCGGTTAAGTTATCGTCTCATATCCCTGATCAAATCATACATCTAGATATCTTTATTGAATAGAGCGAGCGAATATGAACTCAAATTCTACAATATTAATCTTTTTGCAGTTCACACAAGAGTAAAATAAACCGTGGGCTTCGCTGACAGTTGCAGATTAATTCATGTACGGACATGTTATTATTTTAAATTGGTTCATACAAGTTTACGTAAGCACTCGTCAATATAAAATACTCTTATTTTTCCCCATTTAATCAAAAAAATGTAGCTCTTGACTTACTTTTTTTTTCTTTTCTTATTTAATTTTCTAGATAAAAAGAAAAGAAGTCCACACAAATGCACATAATCATACAAAATGGAAAATATAAATAATATATATATAAACATAAATAAGGGATAGCGTGCCTATACCTACACACGTGTGTGTGTATATATATATATATATAAATACATAAAGCACATGCAGGCCCTCATTTAATTAAACTTGCATACCTACATATTAAAAATCTAAATAAATAATAACTTGACTGACTGACTGAAATTAATTCTTCCCGCTCGCCAGGAATTCGCCGACACCTTGGGCATCCCGTTCCTGGAGACGAGCGCCAAGAGCGCCACCAACGTGGAGCAGGCCTTCATGACCATGGCGGCCGAGATCAAGAAGAGGATGGGCCCCGGGGCCACGGCCGGATCCTCGGAGAAGTCCAACGTGAAGATCCAGAGCAAGCCGGTCAACACCTCGTCCGGAGGCTGCTGCTGAGGCCACCCGAGAAACAGAAAGATAAACAACAGCCACGACCCCCCCGACCCCACGACCAGTCTCGATGTCACCACAGGGAAAGAGAAGCAGAGAGGGAGGGAAAGAGGAGGAGGAGGAGGAGGAGACTTTTGAGTGGACCGGTTTGTAAGAATCCCTTTCCGCCCTTTAAGTCAGCAATAGGACGGTAAGCCCACCAGAACACAGACACACACACACACACACACACACACACACAGACACGGGGCGGTTCATCTTTTCTTACTTTACCAAAACACACTCGTAAAAAAAATAAATGTATAAAATTTTTAACAAGTGTGTGAAGTTAACCAATGAAAGAAAAACAAAAACACTTATTCAGCTTCTTCTTTTGTGTTTCTCTGCCCCCCCGCTCTGCCTTTTTTTGTTTGTTTTTTGCGAAATGAGTCACTTTTCTAAAAAAACAACAACAAGAAAACAACCCAGAAGGGGTATAAAAAAAAGAAAGAAAGACAAGTCGTCCCCCCCCCCCTCCCCCGCACTGTTTTATTTCGCGACTTTTGCCCCGCTTCTCCTCTTACCCCATTTCTCCAAAAAATACAAAAATGAAGCACATGCTTGAAAGAAAACCAGCATCATGCACGTTGGGGGGAAACGGGCGGCGCTGCCCCACCGGGGGAGGGGCGGGCGAGCCGGGCCGACGCCGTCGCCGCCCCGACTTCACCGCGTCGCCCCCTTTAAAGTAAATCACTCCAAACCGACCGACCCTGTGCCTTTGTGGCCGGAGAGTTCCACGACGCGCGTACATGCCTTCGGTGCTCTTGTGTTGTCGGCGTATCCCCCCCCCCCCCCCTCTTATGTAATGAATCCACATTGCACGACAGCGGTCCACATTCCTGTGTGTGTATATAAATGTATCTGTGTTCGGCTCTGCTGGGTCCGTACGATGAGCATGTGCTGCATTGGGAGACGCGTGTGTCCTCTGATCCTCCACCGACAGCACAACCCACGAGAAGAAGATAAAACACGCCCCCCCCCAGCCTCGAGGATAATCTGAAAACTGTATATATTTATACATAAATGTAAGAAGTGATTTGCAAAATTGTGTGTAGAGAGAGGCGAGAGACACGATGCATAGCTGGAGTTAGTCATCTCGACACGTGATTTGTGGCTGCGGACATTTTTTGTGGCACGGTGTCTACTATTAAAAAACAACAATGAAGGAGATCTTTGATAACTGCTCGTCCGCGTGGTGTTTTTATTTTGTTGTCCTCGTGCACACACTTCATTCTTTTATCAGTCAGCTATAAACAGAGGAATGGTGACCTTTGACCTCCGTCACTCAGGCTGCTGCGGCTGCTCAACTCCTCACGAAAATATACTTGCAACTTAAATTTAGTTGAACTTCCCCCCAAGGATAAGAAAGTCACGTTTCACATCAGTTTTACAGTTTATCTTCTTATTCGTTTAATCAGTCGGGAAAAAACGTTTACAATAATTTCTTCGCTCGCTTCAGGCGACGAGAAGAAAACATGAATGCAATTTTAATGCATGCGACTTAAATAATGCAAAAACACAAGTTATGTTCACTGAAGTCAATAAATAAAAAGCTTCAGCTGTCTGACAATGAAAGTATTAGTTTACAAAGTAAAATATATTGTTTGTGTTCCACTGAACGTTGTTTACCCTTTTTATACCAACGAGGAAAACTTTGAAAGATACAAATAAAAATAAGTATAGATAATTAAAGTAAGAAATAAGTACATGAAACTTGTGAAGAATGGGTGAAAACATTTGTAATATATTGTATATCATATGTAGTGACACACACACACACATGAGTAGCAGCACAGCACATGGACTGTAATATGACACCTGTAGCTTACACCAGAATATTAAGATACATAGCATTTGTTTGTTTTGTTATAGAAATATGCTAAATACACGATGTAATAAAACAGTACAACAGTATAGAGTTATTATCCTGTATGGTATATAAGATATAATATGGAGGGGAAATATAAGTATTCATTATTAAATAAAATAGTTTAATATGAAATGATTGCATGTGGGTCTTGTATGAAAATAGACTGTGAAGCTTCAGTGCTCTTACGTCACGACTTCATGTACACAACACAGCAACACAACAACACGGGTGTGAAGTATCACGTGAAACAACAAGCAACACACACACACTAAACTCCCCTGAAGTTCCAGCTCCGCGCCAGCAGGGGGCAGCAAACAGCAGCTGATGGTCTTCTGTTGTCACTGCAGCTGATCGACTGCTGAAGGTTTGTCTGTGTTTGTGTAATATTACTGATTATAATTATTGATCTATTCATGTGTTAATAACTTTAATGTCGCAGCTGGTAAGGGAGGAGCTAATTGTCGTACAGATGGTTCAATAAAGTCTTATTCCGTAATATATTTTGTCATATTTTAATTATTATTAATCTGAAGAAACTGAAGTTACCCGACAAATGCAGTGGAGCAAAAAGTACATAATATTAATACAAAAACATAATAGGAGGCAGAACATTTTTACTGCACCGTGAATACTTTAACTTTTGGATACTTAAATACTTTAACTTGTGGTATTAGTACTTTGCTCCTGAACTAAAGGACCTGAACACGTCTCGTGTTCACTCAGTGTTTTCTGTGTGGAGCCGTCCGCCCTCATTAAACTCAGCAATAAAAAGGGAAGAAGGGAGCGTGAGGCCCCTCCCCCTCCCCCCCACCCCCCCATCTCTCATCTCTTATGAGGCTGAACCCACAGTTTGCTTTCAGCTGCAAAACAAAACACACCAGAGAGAGAGAGGGGGGGGGAGAGATCTGGTGTGGAGGAATGGGAGGGAGCAATTGTGGAATCGTGTGTGTGGGGGGGGGGGGGGGGGGTCTGTTTGCCGGCTGAGTTTGTAGCTGGTTGCTGGGTGATGATGGTGGGGAGGAGGGGGGGGGGGCGTCTGTGACAGCTGCAGAGACCGAAGTCTTTCACCCCAGGAGGCGGAGGGTGTGTGTGCGGGGAGGGGGGGGGGGTGCTTATGAGTCTATGTGTGAAGTTCAGTTTCACAGTGAGTCCTCACCAGCTGATCAGACTGACGACTGCAAGAGAAACAAACCTGCAGTGTCACACAGCTGTCTGTACACACACACACACACACACCTCATTACCAGTAGCAGCACAAGACGAACAGACTAGTCCAAAGTACAAAGTCGAGGTGCTTTGTACTTTCTCTTCACGTTAACCTGACGGCTTCAGTTACATAACAAATGAAGAGTTATTATGAAGAGTTAACGCCGTGCAGACAAAAGAATCTGATGTTTTGTTATAACTTAAATAACTCATTTATTCCATTCTAGAAATTCCTAACGGCGATACGATTTTGCCGACGAGTCGATTTAACCCACAAATCTGAGTTTCTGCATAAAGAATCAAACAAAAACACCGTAACTTTAAATCAGTTTCATTCAGTCATTCAGGGGTTTTTTAAAGACGAAATCGACGAAATTACCATCTTAGTTAACGGCTCAGAGACAGTACCGCATTCGTCCACAGGGGGCGCCAGAATCAATCGTCATGAACTAAACTGTTCCTTTAATTCACTTTTTAACACGGCATTATATTTCATACGATTATCAGGAGGACTTTGACCTATTTAGGACTCACGTTTTTTGGCTTCTTTTAAAACGTTGTGGCTCCTCCCCCTCCTCTCCACGTCACCGCCCCGCCCATCCACACACCTGTTCCCGGGTGTCAGCCCTGCAGGTATTTATAACCCCCCCCCCCATCGCTCCACTGTGAGTTGGTCGCAGTGGCTCTTCGTGCTCTCTCCCCCGGTGCCCTGACCCCCATGTCTGCTCATCATGGAGGTTCATTTTAGGCTGTTTTAGACAAAGCTGGAGCATTTATTTGGGCTTTTTAAGGTGCACGTCTATTAACCTATTGTTAAAAAAGGTTATTTTCTAAGTGCTTATAAGCTGTTCTTTAAAATCGGACAGCTTTTCCTCGAAGATATAGTTTAAATAAATGAGTGCAATAATATGACACATATTATATTCTACATTTTAAGTCCAAAATGTAGAATATTTGAAATATATATATATAATAAATACACTGAAATAACAAGACTGGGTCTTTCTTCTTCTTCAGACGTAGTAAGCTAAAGTTACACTAGACTCACAAGAAACTCAGAATATATGCAGTAACTGAACATAAAACACAAATAAATAAATAGATAAACAACACGTGGGTGTTGCTCAGCGTTGTAACCGTCAAATGAATGAGGAACAAAGGGACGACGACAACCAAGCTAACTAATAATATCTCATCAGTGATAGCTACAAAAGAAAGAAGCTTGAAGTCAGAGTTTGGACTTTCCCTCCGAGTTTTCAGCGCAGTTGACAGGAAGTGACTCGTTTTCTCCGCGTGAATATCGCTGGATAACTGGGATGCTTCACATAGTTGTGGTTTCTCACTCGGGGGCAAGAAGCAAGAAAACGGATAATCACACTGAGCTGCAGGAGAGAAGGGAGAGCTCCTTTTAAACCAGGATATATACATATATATATATATGTATATATTTATATAAATATACCTTTGATCCTGGTGGAGTTGAAGGATATTTACTATGAGGGAGGCGGCCCTGTGAGGCGACACTGTGAGAAAAACTGACGCGCTGATGAACCTTTAAAGGTGTCGTGAAGCACGACGTTTCATCTCCAGCGTGTGAACTATGTTCCTCAAACGTGTTTTTTAAATTCTTTTTTTAGGAAAACCTTAAATCAAAAGCTGAAAACACAGGAATTTAAATAATACTCAATAAACAAGTGTTTAAAAAAAAAGAATTCACCATATCCTATTTCTTTTTATTTAAAGCGGACATATATCATGAAACAAATCACATTTTCTTGTGGACATACATTTTGGGGTTTCTGGCCTCAAACCCACAAGAGGGTCAAAGTTCAAGATGCAATGTTATGAGGAAGTTGGCATGTCCCAAATTAATGTATTCATGCAATATGCACTGTCAGGGCAGCTGCAGTTTGTACTTTAAAGGTAAAAAGTAGGAGGCAAGGTGCAGCACGTTTTTCTCTACGAGCCAATCAGAGCACAGACTGGGCTTTGGTGGGCGGTTTTGCTTAAAGTGACAGTCGCTTATTAAATGGGGCGGTTTTCAGAAAGAAGATGAAATACACGTACGTTTATACAGATTGCATGAACACTGAAACATAGAAATATGTTAGAGTGGGAAGAAAATAAAGTACAAGAACAAATGTATGTATTTTTTAGAGTTTTAAATTATTAAATTCCCCCGGATGAGCGTAACGCCATGGAAGGACATTTGTTTTATTGATTTAAATCAAATTGTTTGTATTTGTTTGTAGCCGGAAACAAGAAAGAATGAGACACTTTGCTACACTACAGTTAGGAAAGTAAACTTAGAATACTTTGTATTAAAGAAAGTACTTTAACAGTCACACCTGACCTCTGACCTCTACCAGTTGTCATAATTCTGACTGTTTGTGCTTAGAGACAACATGTTGTGTTGTTGTACTTTTTCGTGATGAAAAATGTGGAAAGACAAAATCAGATGCAACATATTAACTTGCATTGTTTTGCTGTTCGCGGTCACATCTCAGAACAAATCATCTTAAAACAAAAAGATATTGGCAGCATTGGATCATATTTTTAAAGCATTAGATCATATTTTAGAGCTTTTTCATCTGAGCTGCAGAGATCAGCCGGTCTTTACAGCTGTTTCCATGAAGGAAGGAAAACCAGCCGGATCTGCATTTAATTTTCAAAACATTAAAAAAAGTTTTCATCTTCCTCGGCCCTTCAGCGAGTCCTCCTGTGTACAAGTATCACGGGTCTCCAAAGGGTCCCACAGTGTGCCATTATTCTGTCGGTATGCCGGGAACACCACGGCAGGAGCTGGTCAAGCTCAACACAGTGAGACGAGGATGATGCTCACTTCCGAGTTGGCCTTCAAACTAAAAGCTTTAGATTCCGACTTGTTTTCTATGTTTGCCTCCCTAAACAAGTATATACAGTATTTAGTATTATATGTATTATTAATTTTATATAGCAAAATATTCAAACATATTGCTGAACTATTGGTTACTTTCTTCATACTTTATGCACTTTTTAGGAAAATAATTCTCGAAGCTGCACGATAATTTCGGTTCGACCAAGATGTCAAACACGTATGACAATGATATTTAAAAAATATATTATTCATAACCTCTGCACTCAGTATTATATGTATGTATTAATTTAATCAATTAGTGATTTAAATCCAACATATTTTGTGTTTATTTTATTACTCTTTCCCATTTTATGTATTCATCTTGGTATTATTATTTGTTCTCTTTATTGATACTGGAATAAATCGATAGTATAATGATCAAGCAGTTGAATTATTTATTTAAATACAATAACTTCATGTTTTCAATATTTGATAATGCATTCAAATTCTTATCTCTTAATTTCTTAATCAAAATGGACACATACCATTAAGTGCTATAAAGTATATTACAACAGATAGTGTTATACATAGTCAATATTTTGGTGAAAAAATAAATATTGTCTGCACATAAAATAGTGAAAATAGCAACAACAACAAAAAACAAGAGATTAGTTCCGCAAACCCGGAAACTGGTTTTATTTTGAAGGTCTCACAGGAAGTGGTGTTAACGGCGGCTCGTGCCGCCTTAACGGGCGATCCTCGGTGACACATCTCCTCCTCCTCCTCCTCCTCCTCCTCCTCCTCCGCTCCGCTTCGCCATTGTGCGTGGAGCCCAGTGAGCGTTGAGGTCGAGGCTGCCGCTGGGGGGCGGGGGGGGGACGACGGCGGAGAATTAACAAACAAACAAACGGACTAACGGCCACATTATCCTCCATCTTCGTCTCCTTCTCCTTCCTCTTCCTCCCAAACCGTCCGCCGCTTCCCGCTCCTGGCCTCACCGACGACACCCATGCAGCAGAGGAGACCCCGGACGGGACTAGCTACATGTGGTGAGTGACAGACCGGACACCGACACCTTTTAAATAGACAGAAACTTGTCCTCGTGCCGCCTCGCGGGGCGGCCGTTGGTCCGGCGCGAGCCCGAGCGGCGCGAGCGGTTTGTGACGTTACGTTAACTTATGAGAAGAAGAAACGTTACGACACGTTACTACAGTGGTAATTAATTTAATTTAAAATAATTTATTAATGTAATATCTTAGTTCACACCTCTTCTGGTTGAGGTGTGTAACGTTAAAAAAACAAAATACAATAAAATACTAAATATAGAAAAGAACAACCGCGTTTCTCTTCGGTTCTGGGTGGAGGTCGTGGCCGCGTATGGGAGCCGAGTGGCCGGGCAGGTGGCGGGGAGCAGCCGGTGGCCCGGAGGTCCCGGTGGGTCTGAAAACCAGCTGCTGCTCTGACAGCCATATAAAGCGCTGCGCGGGTCCCTCGCCGTGATTAATACATGCCGGAGAGAAGGAGTGAGCACAAGTATAAGTTAAAAGGCTTTTAAAGTTATACTTTTGTGGTTTTAGTAGTTCAGGAGTAACTTTAAATGTTTTTAAATGTTCCAAATCTAACACGTAGATAGTCCTCTTATTGTTCCTAATTACAAGTTTATCTAATGTAGTATCAACACAACAC
>NC_079411.1:2398751-2461251 GCF_029220125.1 Pseudoliparis swirei | reverse complement strand
TTTAGCAGTGATTATGTTGTTACACTTTAAATCTGGAAAATAACTATAAACATAAATAATAATAATAATAATAATTAACATCTTGTGGAGTTACAATATTTCCCTCAAATCTAGTAAAATAGAAGAAAAAAACAATAAATAGCATGCAGGATTTTAGCAGTGTGTGTCTGTGTGTGTGTGTGTGTGTGTGTGTGTGTGTGTGTGTGTGTGTGTGTCGTCATCAGGACGGAAGTGGCCTGTTTCCTGTGTTTTCTTGTTCAGGGAGTCAGAAGGTGTCAGCTGACTGACTCACATGGGAGCAGGTCAGCTGACTGTCCTCAAACACACACACACATTTCTCATGACAGTTTTGCGAGGAAGTCGCTCAGCTTCCAGGAAACCTGTGACTTGTCTATCGCAACTCAAATAAGTCATGTGACACACGGATGTTTTCATGTTCATATGTCACAATATGTCAATATGTCACAATATATTAAAATATCACAATATATTAAAATATATCAATATGTCACAATATATTAAAATATCACAATATATTAAAATATCACAATATATCACAATATATTAAAATATCACAATATATTAAAATATCACAATATATCACAATATATTAAAATATATCAATATATCACAATATGTCAATATATCAATATGTTAATATATTAATATATCACAATATATTAAAATATCACAATATGTCACAATATTTAAATATTTCACAATATATCGATATTTAACAATACATCACAATATATATATAACAATATATATATTAATATTTCACAATAAATAAATATACATCACAATATTTACATTTTTCACAATATATCAATACATTACAATATATTGATATTTAACAATATTAATATATCAATACATCACAATATGTCAAACATCTAGAGCAGTAAAATGCAGCACACAGCAGTAATATAATATAGTAATATTAATGTATCTTTAATATTAAACACAGGGAGCAAGTTATGAGTCCTGAGGTACTGGAGTAAGACTCTGACACACACACACACACACACACACACTCTGACACACACACACACACACACACTCTGACTGACTGTGTTCTGCCTCCACAGATTCATGTTGGGTAACGGGGTGAAGCGGAAACTGGAAGAGGATGAGGACGCCGCGGAGGAAGAGCGGAGCCCCCCGGTGGCCGGCGGCGCGTCCTACACGCTGCAGCGCCAGGCGGTGCTCAACGCGTCGCTCCTGAAGCTGTACGGCCCGCGGAGCGGCGCCGGCCACGGCCTGCAGCGCCGCGTCCTCATCAACAACGTCATCCGCCGCATCCACGACGACTTCCGGCGGGAGGGAGGCGTCGGCGCCCTCTTCTTCTCGCCGCCGGCGGAAGCGACGGGCGAGGACGAGGCCTACCGACAGGCTCCGCCTCCGCCCGCCTCGTCCTTCGGCATCCTGTCGTCGTCATCGCTGTCGGGCCCGGCGCCGCCGGAGTCCTGCCTGACTCCGGCGGCGCTGCTGGACGAGGACCTGCCCATGTTCTTCACGCTGCCGCCATCCTCCTCCTCCTCCTCCTCCTCCTCCTCCCACTCCCCTCAGCCGCCGGCCTCGCCGTCGCCCACAGACAGCTTCTCCTCGGCCCTGGAGGAGATCGAGGAGCTCTGCCCCTCCTCTTCCTCCTCCTCTTCCTCGGGCCCTCCGTCTCCCCCTCCTGCTCAGGTTCAGTTTGACGTCGTCATGAAGGAGGAGGTGGAGAGCAGGTTGGAGAAACCTCCTCCTCCTCTTCCTCCTCTTCCTCCCTCCCCGTCCTCCTTCCTGACGGACTTCGCCCTGGACGACGTCCTCTTCACGGACATCGACACGTCCATGTACGACCTCGGCCCCTGCCCGCCGCCGTCCAAGATGGCGGACGACCTCGTGTGGTCGATGGCGGGGTACGGCGTGGCGGCGGCGGGAGGGGGCGGCGCCCAGAACCAGCCCTTCAAAATGGACCTGGCAGAGCTGGACCACATCATGGAGGTGCTGGTGGGCAGCTGAGGCACGCGGCGCTCCGTCTCTTTTTTACAAACCTTTTCTTGTACCGTTTTTAAAGTCACGCCGCTTTTATTGTGGCGGGTTCAAAGCTGCTGCGGCGCGTCGAGGGTTAACTCCTCACGGACGTGGCTCCTCCAGGTTTCTGAGAACGAGGAGGGAGAACCCGTTCTACGGCCTCGAGGCTGCGGGCGGAGAAACATCCGGAAAGGAAAGTTCACTCGGCCGAGTCGTCACTGATCCGATAGCATCGATGCTAACACGCGAGCCGTGCTAACACGTGAGCTAACGGGTTTGACCGTCGGTACACACGCAGCAGCTTTAGTCCAGCGTCGTCTTCCTCCTCGTCTTCCTCGGTAACGCCGGCGTTGAAGCTCCGCCCGGGTTTTTTTTTTTTTATACCGCCGTCCGACAAATTGTAAGAAACAAAAAAGTATTTTCTACCGTCGTCGGTTCAAGAGAAGAAGAACAGAGAAACTCATCAGCATTTAGGGGGAAAGAACATAAACAATCCAGTGCCTTGAAAAAATAATCAAAACCTCGAACGTCCCGTGTCCCGTAACTCCTCCGGTCTCCGTTCACTTTAATAACCTCAATTTCATCTTTTAACGCCATTTAAAAATCCTGCCAAAAGGCTTTTATTTTGTTAACAAAGAACTCAACGTGTGACTGTTTATTTAAATTGGAAACACCAAACACACGTTCAATTTAAGGTTTGCTTTGTTCTTTTCGTTATATTTGATAAAAAACAACTTATTTGGCATAATTGTTTTGTTGTTAAAACTTAAAAAAGAGGAGAACGTCTCATCGGTCGAGTTGAAACCACGTTGTCAAGAATATTTTAGTCTTTTATTTTGTTGATAAAAGTTTCAGACGACAAACTTCAGACGTTTTCCTTAATTTGAGCCGACAGCCAATCAAACGGCTCCGTTAGCTGAGCATGAAGCTCACAGATACGCTTTCCGTTTTAATGTTGATGCAGGAATGTTTTTAGAAGTCGTCTCAGTCCGATCCCTCGAGGTTTACACATCTTTACTTTTAACTCGACCGATGAAACGTCTCCTGACTCGTTGAAGAGCGTAAATACTTTATAGTGACTTTAATCACCGCGGCGACGCCCCCCCACAGAGTGGTGACCTCAGATCTGTGTATTTATTGTAACTCATGACACTAAAACTTTGTTTTGTACAAAACATAAATATGTATTCTTTGAAAGGATTGAATGACTTCCTGAGTCACGGGGAGCCGTCATTTAATAAATGACTGGTTTTGTTAATACTATGTACAATATTTTAGGATTTCAGCAATGCAAACAGCCTCAATTCAATGTGTGTGTGTGTGTGTGTGTGAGAAAGTTATGTGTGGATAAACACTGGGCCTGTTTATTTTATTTGTTACTTTTTTCTGAACTCCAAAACCCTTATTTGTTTGTTTGTTTGTTTGTTTTTTTATTTGTTGTTTGTTTGTCTCCCCCTGGTGGTCACGAGTCTGTGTGTGGACGTCCTCTCCGTCTTCAATGGTTCTGATCGATCAGACCGGGATCGATCATGTCCTGATACACAAATACTCAATAACCTCTGTCTCCACCTGCTGGACAGATGATGTAACTTCACCTCTGTCTCCGCCTGCTGGACAGATGATGTAACTTCACCTCTGTCTCCACCTGCTGGACAGATGATGGAACTTCACCTATGTCTCCACCTGCTGGACAGATGATGTAACTGCAGGTGTTTTCTTGAATACAGAATGGTTCATCTTCATACATTATGTTTTTATGATACATGCATCTATATAATTCACAGTTGGTACAAGTTTTCATACTGTTTATTTTTTTTATTTTAACTTCACACATGTCTTTATGATTTAATTATCGTCTGTTAAGTTTTCTAAAAATCTTCCTGGAGTCGTTTCGCCGCCATTTACAATTTATTTAAACTATTTTGTACACGGCCGTGAATCATTACGAAGTGAAGAACTATTGGGACATGATCAACACAAGATCAATACAAACGGATAAAAGATACATTTTATTATGTGGGGCTGTTTTTGAATCCACTGGATCCAAAAAATATAGTTTCACTGTAAAATCCACAAAAAGAAAGACACTGATTGGACGAACCGAAACCTAAATCCAGGTGTTTTTATATTGAACAACTGTCTCCAGGTGTTTTTGTTTCCGTCTCAAAAACAAAAGATTGTCAAACAGAAACTTTCCTCATCAAACCAAATGTTTTTATTTCTTGTAGATTGTTTTTCTCTGTTTTTCTGGACATTAAAAAAAGGGGGAGGAGTTAGTCGTGAGATGACTCTGTGCCTTGTCCTATGCAATACGACATTTTTAATTATATTTTAATGTGTACAATGAGGATTCAGCTCTTAAGTAATTTTATTTTCTACATTAAATGGGAATTATCCCAACTTTGTCTTCTTCTCCGTCTTTAATTTATTATCTTTGTCTTCTGGAAGAATATTCTTTAACCAGTTAAAGGGACAGTACACCCCAAAATAACACGTGAAATAAATCACTTAAGAGTGAAGACAGAAACATAATATGGATATATCCATATATCTGGATATATAGACCACCTTTTCTATTTCTGCACTCTTATAGTTTTGACCCGAAATATTTGGGCTGCAACAAATCAGTTATTTTCACTGTCGATTGACGTGTCAATTATTTTTACCGTTCATTTGTTTTGCCTCAAATGTCATAAAATAATAAAACTCGTCTTCAAATGTCTTGTTTAGTTCGTCCACATTTTTGGGAAGTTCAAAGGTTAAGTCCAATATTGCTCAATTATTGTCTTTTTACTATGATATTCATATATTGTCTTGTTTTTTAACATATCAGGAATGATACATTTAGTATATATATACAGGACTGTCTCAGAAAATTAGAATATTGTGATGAAGTTCTTTATTTTCTGCAATGCAATTCAAAAAACAAAAATGTCATGCATTCTGGATTCATTACAAATCAACTGAAATATTGCAAGCCTTTTATTCTTTTAATATTGCTGATTATGGCTTACAGCTTAAGAAAACTCTAAAATCCTATCTCTAAATATTAGAATATCATGAAAAAGTATACTAGTAGGGTATTAAACAAATCACTTGAATTGTCTAATTAACTCGAAACACCTGCAAGGGTTTCCTGAGCCTTGACAAACACTCAGCTATTCTAATTTTCTGAGACAGTCCTGTATGTAGTTTTGTGTGTGCATATATATGTGTATATATGTGTGTATATATATGAATGTATATGTATATATGTATGTGCATATCCTCTATAGTGGATATATAAATATATATATATATTTTAAAGTAACGATACAATGAGTATCCTGGTTTTTACATCAAATAATATGGTAAATATTACATTAGTCATTTAGCTGACACTTTTATCCAAAGTGACTTAAAATAAGTTTATTAAACTACGATGACAAACCCAGAACAAGAATCAAGAACGTAACATTTCTTCAAGAATCCAAACTTTAAAAATGTAAATGATGTTAAAGTATTTTTAAGACTTGTGTGTGCAGAAATAGAAAAGGTGGTCATATCCAGATATATATAGATGTATACATGCATCTATATGTGTACATATATATAATATCGTTTGTTTTCAATTAACTTTTTTTAAGGCAACTAAAAAAAACATTTTTGTAATGTTAAATTTACAAAAAGTGAAATTCATGTAATATCATTTAATTGATTTACTTCGTTTTAAATGCAAAAATTGTGATTCCATTTTTAAAATAATGAACCTAGAATAGTATTTTGAAACTGTAACAATGTAAAAGTCTCTAAAGTTTTAAATATCTGGATTTACCGTGTCGCCCTCACGTCACGACGTCGCCCAAAAGAAAAAGAAGCGAGCCGAGAAGAGAACTAGTTTAATTTCTTGTGTACACTAAAAGTAAAACTGACACACGTGTCGTCTCAAAGGAAGCCGGCTCTTCACCTCCGGGCTCTTCACGTCTTCACTTCGTTTCCATAGGAATCCCCCGTAAAGTTTACCTCCAGCCTCAGTTTTATGTACTCTGATTACATCCAGTTCATCTTTACAATGTGCAAAATCCTCCTGGGAGACGACGGGCCGACAGTAGCATGAGCGACAAAAAGAACCCCAAAGAAACCTTGCAACCAAAAGAAGAAAAAAAACAAGACAACAGAAAACAAGAAAACGAGAAGCACTTCATATCAGGAACGTGTCCTTGGTTCCTTGGTCCCTCGAGTCCCTTCGATGAGTCGACCTTCACTGGAGAGAAACGTACGTTTCAGTGGTTTTAACCCAAAAAAGTCCCCCTTTCACCCCCGTAAGAATTAAATTAAATATCTATTTATTTTAAGAGAGAAAAACAAGGAACACAACTCGTTTTTAATCCTCCAAATAAAAGCTCTACCTGACAACAGGACGAAAGAACTTAAGAGTAAAAGAAATAAAAACATCCGGCGCTCTGCAGATGGCGACAGGGAGGGGGCGGGGCTTAAGTTATGTCAAACAAAAGAAAAAAGAAAAAGCACAAAGAAAAGTTTAAAAATCGACAGCAGACGCAAATAAGAAAGGCCGTAACCCAACGAAGGGACAGGAACATCCGGCTGGATTTTGCAGGCAGTGTGGCTTCAAGTCGATAAATATATATTTATATATATAGAGGGATCTTATAGATGTTTACAAACAGATTCATTTAAACGCACATTTATTCCACTGGAGTTTTGATCCAGAGCGTCGGCCGAGTGTTTCCTTCTGACGCCAAAACCGGCCAATCAGAAAGGAATAGAAACATTTAATCCCTGATTATATACACGATGATTATTCTTCTCGATATGGACACACACACACACTTCTACACCGTCGCTATAAATTATCAACTCTATAAATTAAATCCGTTTTCCTGTGCAGGTCGCCGTTGCTTCACGCCGCGAGCGGTTTCCTGTAATCATAAATGCTTTTCTCTTCAGAATAATAACAACAACAATGATACATTTTTAAAAGAGTTGGAAAAACAAAAAAGCGCAAATTAAAAATTAAATCAAAGTGTGAAAGGGAGGAACTAAGATGCAGCGAGAGAACGAAAGAAAGAAAGAAAAGAAGGCGAGGAACACTCGTCACGATGGGCCCGGTCGGTGGGGAGGGGCTTAAGGGAATGCTGTCAGTGGAAGGAGGGGGCGGGGCTTCAGTCCGGCGTGGCCCGGCAGCTGAGCGGCGTCAGCGTGGCGGGGAACATCAGCCCCGTGGCCTGCATGAAGGAGAGGTCGGGCAGGCGGGCGATCACCGCGGACGCCTCGCCGCTCAGGTGCTCCTCGCGCCGCGGCTTCCTGCCGGAGGAAACACGCGTCAGGCAATAAAAAGACAAAGTGACCACGTCCCCGAGCGACCTCCTCGCCGACCTCTGACCTGGTGGACGTGCTGGTCTTCTCCATGGTGGACATCAGGCGGGCGAAGGCGTCCACCACGCGCCCGCCGCCGGACTCCATCTTGGCCGTGGTGAGCTCGTACAGCTCCGGGTCCACGCCTGGAGGAGAGGAGACGAGGAGGCATGACGCACCCCGGGGAGGAGAGGAGACGAGGAGGCATGACGCACCCCGGGGAGGAGAGGAAACGAGGAGGCATGACGCACCCCGGGGAGGAGAGGAGACGAGGAGGCATGACGCACCCCGGGGAGGAGAGGAGACAAGGAGGCATGACGCACCCGGGGGAGGAGAGGAGACGAGGAGGCATGACGCACCCCGGGGAGGAGAGGAGACGAGGAGGCATGACGCACCCCGGGGAGGAGAGGAGACGAGGAGGCATGACGCACCCCGGGGAGGAGAGGAGACGAGGAGGCATGACGCACCCCGGGGAGGAGAGGAGACAAGGAGGCATGACGCACCCCGGGGAGGAGAGGAGACGAGGAGGCATGACGCACCCCGGGGAGGAGAGGAGACAGGGAGGCATGACGCACCCCGGGGAGGAGAGGAGACGAGGAGGCATGACGCACCCCGGGGAGGAGAGGAGACAAGGAGGCATGACGCACCCCGGGGAGGAGAGGAGACGAGGAGGCATGACGCACCCCGGGGAGGAGAGGAGACGAGGAGGCATGACGCACCCCGGGGAGGAGAGGAGACAAGGAGGCATGACGCACCCCGGGGAGGAGAGGAGACAAGGAGGCATGACGCACCCCGGGGAGGAGAGGAGACAAGTCAGCGGCCTTCACGCGTTGGGACGCGGCCAAACGAAAAAACTCGTTTTTAGAGTTAAACTAAACGTTTAAATAAATAAAAAGTTTAAATTAGTTTTTAAAAAGTTTTTTTAAACACTAAAACAATATTTATTCAGTTTAAATGACTTTTTTCGAACATATTTTGGTCAAATATCTGTTTTCTCATTTGCATTTTTGTAAACTATTTTACACAAATGTTAATATAGTTACGGATTATGTTTATATTGTTATTGCAAATAAAATATTATTATTATTCTTGTTGTATAATTTTCATCTTTTAGTTTTTGTTCCTTCTCTTTATATTTTACCAGATTTAAATTCAAAAGTGAAGATTTAGACGCTCACTAACTGTTCTCCTGCGTCCTCCCTCGGACGAGAGTTAGGAGAGAGGAGACAGGAGAGAGGAGACGGGTACAAAAGACGAGGAGGCAGGAGAGAGGAGACAGGAAATATGTACAAAGACGAGGAGGCAGGAGAGAGGAGACAGGTACAAAAGACGAGGAGGCAGGAGAGAGGAGACAGGTACAAAAGACGAGGAGGCAGGAGAGAGGAGACGGCAGGCATATACAAAAGACGAGGAGGCAGGAGAGAGGAGACAGGTACAAAAGACGAGGAGGCAGGAGAGAGGAGACAGGTACAAAAGACGAGGAGGCAGGAGAGAGGAGACAGGTACAAAAGACGAGGAGGCAGGAGAGAGGAGACAGGTACAAAAGACGAGGAGGCAGGAGAGAGGAGACATGTCCAAAAGACGAGGAGGCAGGAGAGAGGAGACATATACAAAAGACGAGGAGGCAAGAGAGAGGAGACATATACAAAAGACGAGGAGGCAGGAGAGAGGAGACATGTCCAAAAGACGAGGAGGCAGGAGAGAGGAGACATATACAAAAGACGAGGAGGCAAGAGAGAGGAGACATATACAAAAGACGAGGAGGCAGGAGAGAGGAGACATGTCCAAAAGACGAGGAGGCAGGAGAGAGGAGACATATACAAAATACGAGGAGGCAAGAGAGAGGAGACATATACAAAAGACGAGGAGGCAGGAGAGAGGAGACATGTACAAAAGACGAGGCAGGAGAGAGGAGACAGATACAAAAGACGAGGAGGCAGGAGAGAGGAGACAGGTACAAAAGACGAGGAGACAGGAGAGAGGAGACAGGTACAAAAGACGAGGAGGCAGGAGAGAGGAGACAGGTACAAAAGACGAGGAGGCATGAGAGAGAGGAGACAGGTACAAAAGACGAGGAGACAGGTACAAAAGACGAGGAGGCAGGAGAGAGGAGACAGGTACAAAAGACGAGGAGACAGGAGAGAGGAGACAGGAGGCCGTGAGCAGCTGCTGACCTGGGATGGGGGGCGAGCTGCTGGAGCCTGAATCCTCCACAGGACCAAAGAAGTCCAGGTTTAACAGAGACGAGCCCCCGCTCACTGAGGGGGGGGGAAAGAGAGAGAGAGAGAGAGAGAGAGAGAGAGAGAGAGAGAGAGAGAGAGAGAGAAACAGAGAGAGAGAGAGAGAAACAGAGAGAGAGAGAGAGAGAGAGACAGAGAGAGAGAGAGACAGAGAGAGAGAAACACAGAGAGAGAGAGAGACACAGAGAGAGAGAGACACAGAGAGAAAGAGAGAGAGAGAGAAAGAGAGAGCATGCATCAGTGTCATTGATGAGTTCTTTCCCAGTCTTCATGCAGAGCGGCGGCCATGTTGTTTTCATGAGCGGTTAAAGGAAAGCTCCACCGTCACCGTGGCGATGGCCAGATTCACAAGTCTCGATAAGACGGCTCGCGATTATTTTATTTTTTTAAATCGCCATTTAGAAAACTTCCCACAGCAAACTGGTTTTACTGGCGCTTCCTTTGAGACGCGTGACATTTTTAGGACTTCCGCTTCATTTTATCATTTTATTTTTTACTAATTTAAAGTTCTTCGTCGACCCGGCAGTTTGTCCGTTTAATGTATTTATAAAACATGCACCAAGTTTACTCGGATGACTTAAACAATAAAGACTTGTGTGCATCACGTGACTCATCGTCTCACAAAAAAACAAACAACAACAACAACACTGGACTGTAGAGTCTCCAGACTTGAAGGAGACGGTACGAGGGGTTAGAAGTGTGTGTGTGTGTGGTGTCAGAGGCCAAAGGTCACCTACCGTCCAGAGGGTTGGTAAGGCCACTGCTGCTCCAGTCGAACTGGACGGGGGGGAGCGCCTCCTGCTGGAGGGGGCGGGTCAAACACTTTACACCTCACACAACCCACTGAAACATCACTCTGGGGGGGGGGGGTCTCACCTGGACCGGGTCCGAGGGGCAGGGTCCGGTCTGCGGAGCCGCTGGAGCCGTCTGGGCGATGGAGGCGATCACCTCGGCTGCAGAGACGGGCTTCACGGGCTCTTTGGTTGGCTCCAGCATCCCCTGCAGAGAGAATTAAGAGTTCAATAATATGGTTATTTTAAAGATCAGGAAATAGCTCAACAATAATAAATATTTAATAAATATTTATAATAAATAAATATATATTATATAAATATATATATATGTATAATAAATATATATAATAAATATATTATATAAATGTATAATAAATAAATATACATTATCAATAAATATATATATATATCTATAGGTGTCAGGTGACTCACCAGGCTGGCGGCGTACATGGGCACGATGACCGGCTGCTTCTTCTGTCCCGTGAACAGCTGCACACATTAGAGCAGCGCGTTAATAAAAAGATGGCGGTCAATCAACATAAAAAAAGGTCGCCGTGTGATGCGTGTGAGGCGTGTCTGTTGTGTGAGGCGTGTGAGGCGTGTGGGGGCGTGTGTGTCGTGTGATGCGTGTGTGTCGTGTGATGCGTGTGATGCGTGTGATGCGTGTGAGGCTCACGATGTTGCGCGTGTCGATGCCGAGGCAGCAGAGCAGCGCCTTGTTGCAGTAGGATCCGCCCCACTGGTACCGCAGGCCCACCGACTCGTGGATGTCCCGCAGGTGAAGCCACGCCGGTTTGTAGCTTCAAGAAATGAAAGAGGAAAATAAAGGAAATACATATTTTGTATCTTCTGAAGACTTTGATGCAGTCGTCAGGTTGAGAGCCTCACCCGTTGCTTGGCAACGTCGTCTTCTTCTCCTCCTCATCGGCTCCCGGCTGAGGTTGGTCCTCCGGGCGTCCCACCAGGACCCTCAGGGACTCCACCTGGTCCTCCTGTGGGGGGGCGGAGGTCTGAGGGAAGCTGCCCTGGAACAGCTTCTCCAGACGAAGAGACAGCGGCGCCTGGAGAGAGAGCGAGAGAGAGAGAGAGAGAAAGAGACATCAGTCATTTACTCACATCCTACAAACAAAACATTTTATTTTACAGTGTGACGAAATGACGGGTTTAGTTTTTTCCAGGCCTCAAACTTCCAGTAAACATCAAAGCACCTGAACTGACCTGAAAGAGTTTAGTTTTTTTTCCCCGAATCTTAAACACAACATCCGGTGCTACTTTTAAATGTTTGGAGTTTTCTCCATTAAGATCGTTTGGTTTGATTTTTTTCAAGGTTTTCACGTGACTCCAAACTAAAGGGTTACCATGGTTACTTCTTACCGACTGGCTGTCCGTCCGGCTGCTTTCCTCGCCGAGGGCAGGGCGTTCTCCCTCGTCCTCCTCCTCTTCCTCCTCTCCTCTTTCTGGGGGAGCGGCGCTCTGGTCCGATCCGAACGCCGCCCAGGACTCCTCCCCCTCCGTCAGCTGCTCCTCCTCCTTCTCCTCCTCATCCTCCTCGTCGACCTGCTGCTCCCCGAAGGCGCTCCACCCGGCATCCGCCTCGCCGTCAGCCGCCGAGTTGAAATTCCCAAAACTGTCGCTGACGGGGAAGTCCGCAAATGTGCCGCCCCCCCCCTCGTTCTCGCCGCCGTGACATTTGGGGGAGTTGAAGTCGCCGAAGTCGTCTTCGTCTTTGCCGTCTGTCGTTTCCCGCGTGGCGGCGGCGGCGGGGGGGACGTCTGGCTCGCTCGGCTCCTGCTGGACGTCCGGCTGGTCAAAGTCGGCGAACGAGCCGGCGTCTCCGAAGTCACCAAAGTCTTCGTCGTCGTCCTCCTGGCTGCGGTCGGCCGGCGCGGCGGTCTCCCCTCGGGGGGGCGGCGAGGGCACCGGGCCCGCGGCGCTCGCCTCGCCGAGCTCCTCCAGAGCGTCCGGCGACAGCGGCCGGCCCGGCGCCGTCTCCGCCTCGTCACCGGAGCCGTCCGACGGTCCCGCCTCGCCGTCTGCGGCTGCGTCCGGCGAGAGCTCGCCGCCGCCGCAGCCCGCGGCGCCGTTGGAATCGTCCTCCGCCCCGTTCTCGGCGAGCGGTCCCCGAGAGCAAACCGCCTCCGGGGCCGAGCGCTCCGGCGCGTCGGCTTCGTCCCTTCGTCGTTGAGGCTCCGCCTCCGCGAGCGAGCCCCGGTCCGTGTCGCCGCCGGGCGCCTCGGGTACGGACTCGGACTCGCCGGGTCCAGTTCTGTGCGCGTCCCCGCCATCGTCCTCTGAGGGCGTTTCCCGCTCTTCTTCTTCCTCCGCCGCCGGGTTTCCCTCGGCGTTGGAAAAAGCGGCAAAGTCCGCAAAGTCGTCCTCGGGGGCGGCGCCCGTGTCCTCGGTGGACGGTCCGTTTAGACGAGCGTGGACAGAATCCCGCGGGGGGGGGCTCCCCTGAGCGTCAGAGGGGGCAAACCCGTTGGTCAGCACCACCTTTTTCGTCTCAGTTCTTTCCGGCTTGGACAGATCGCCGCGGGCGCCGTCGGAGGAGCGGCGGCCGCACGGCGCCGCCCCTCGGCCGTGGAGGATCTCCGGCGGCGAGGTGGCGGCCGGCGCTCGGCTCTGGTCGAAGGTGTTGGGCGTGGCGAACTCGCTGAAGCTGACGCCGCTCGGGAGGCCGGCGAACGTGCCGAAGTCCCCGAACTCGTTGTCGTCGTCGTCCCCGGCGTCCTCCATCGGCGGCGGCGAGGACGAGTAGAGGCGGATCACCTCCGGCTCCATGGCTCTCTGCAGGGCGACGCCCGGCTACACCTGAGGACAACAAACATCCGTCAGGTACGTCAACAAACACACGTTGCCCAACACCGTGAACACGAGGAGTAAACAAGCGCTCGGGTCTCAATTTGCTTGATGAGCCGGCGCACAGACTGAGCTGTTGAGCCCCTGAAGAAGACGAGTGGAGTCACTGACGGTGATGAAGAAGACGTGTGTAAAACAAGTCGAGGCAAAACAAACAGCGAGATAACGAGAATATCAACATAAGAACATAAACTGAGATCAGAGACTTTATCGTTGTATAAAACGTGAATCCTCGTAAACTTTCTGCCTCTATAAAGTTACTGGAGGTCTCTCTCTCTCTCTGTGTGTGTGTTTTATATATCGTTATATTACAATCACAGAAATGTGATTGATCAGTTGCGTTTCAAAGCAGTCGTTTCCACAGGAGAACAAGACAATAATGAATAATGAATAACAGTCCATCTCTTCCTCTGGACGCTTCCCTGCAGACGGAATTCAATCCATTCGTCATAAAACCAGGAAGATCAATCGATTTGAAGCAGGTTTACAATGTTTCTTTTCCACGAGAAAACACAAAATATCTTTGACTTTCAGACTGAAGGAGGAAACTCAAACAGAGCTTGAATAGTGGGCGGCGGCGCATGTTTGCTCTGCTGGCCGTATCTCAAAGAAAGAATCCCTGGAGGTTCACAGGTCCAGCAGCTGCAGCACGGCAGGAAAGACGAGTTCAGAAGAAACTTCTACTAAAATATTCTTTGCCATGTTCCTGATTAGTTGGGGATCCACACACACACGTTTAAAGTAAACAAATGGATTTACTAAAGTACAATTTAGAGTATTTCCATTTGTCTGCATATTTATAACCTTTAACCCGCATGTTTTTAAATATAAGTTAAGATGACGTCAGACACCACAAACTACTAAAAAAGAACATAAAAAGGTATTTTAAAAAATGAACAAGTGGAGCACATTTGAGCTAGAAGACGTAACGAGTTGTCACCTCTCTCAAGGTGTTTCCACTTTCACACCTCTTCCTCCCCACCTGTCTGACGGTTTGTTTTGAAGATATTCGGTACCGTGCGGTGGCCCCGGTAGACCGGTAGAAACCTGATAAATAAAAGTAAAGTGATGCCGATATAAAGTGTAAACACTAGGATTAACGTGACACCGACCTCAAGGCATCTCGTGTACCTGTGAGGCCGAGACGCTCAGACGGGGTGTAGCGGCAGCTAGCTTAGCCTAGCTCCGCCGGTGTTACGGTGCAACTCGACGCCGCGTTAACTGGAGACTTTCAGTCGAACGCGTCCGCTGTTGCCGTTAAATAGTAAGAGAACACGTATATTTTACCTTCTCATATAGATCATATACATCATGTAAAAGCGAATAAACAGACGCGCGAGTCTCCGGTTAACACGGTCGCCGGTTCAACCGTAGAACCTGTTTTAGGCGCAGGAGCCGATTCACGAGCCCCGTTACGTGTTTAACGTCGTTATCAACGCGCGGGCACGTGAGCGGGTGGTTCGTTTGATTAAACGCGGTCCCCTCAGGTGTGTGTGGCGGCGAGGTGAAAGCAACGGACCCAGGTAGAGGCGCGAGAGGGAAGAAGTCTCGGCTAACTGCGCAGCCCAGCTAACAAGCTAACAGGCTAACAACAAGCATCTCTTCCGGCCGATCCTCGTCCTCCGGATCGGGTTTGTGGCTCACAGGTGTCCCGGGACAACAACAACAACAACAACAGGTGAGCCTGACCGTGGGGTGATGTCCGCTGACGTCCATGACGTCCGTTAACGTCGCCGGATCGAGCCGGTTGAGGAGCGCCCCGGACGGCGGAGTGAAGGTTGAGTCAACCCGGCTGCTGCCTCAATATCTCCCAGCATGCACCGCGGCGACAGGTCGGCTCTCCGCTGCTGCCGCTACCTCGATATCCCCCAGCATGCACCGGAGTGACAGGTCGGCTTCTCTTCGGCTGCCTCAATATCCCCCAGCATGCACCTCGCAGACAGGCCGGCTCTCTGCAGCTTCAATATCCCCCAGCATGCACCGCGCGGACAGGTCGGCTCTGTTATGGTTCGGTACGTCAATTAATTAAGTACATTTACTCAGGTACTTCACCTGAGTATTCACATTTAATTCTTAAAAATAATCAATCCATATGTGAAGACTAACCTGTTATAATAACATAGCATTATATTTTAATAAAATATACATTTACACATCAGACCACACTATATGTTAAGCATTTTTTTATAGAATTCATTTATTCTGAAAAACGTACTAAGATAAATAAAAGACGTGAATCATGAATAAAGAAATAGTGGTTTATTTCTCATACAGTTGTTCCTGTACTTTTAATGTGTTTTGAGGTAGTCGCCCTTTATTTACTATTACAAATATTCCATAAATATTCAAACCGTTGCACCAGCGGCCTTCAGGTAACTCTCTACGTGTCGGCTTCATATTTACAGTCGTGGTGGAACATCTGTTGGCATAAAATAACAACGACAATAAAGCTAATTAAGGGCCGATCAGATCCCAAAAATGGGATTTTCGAAATATTCTGTGATCTTTTTTTGCTGAATGTTTCAAAACGTTCACAAAAGACAGTTCCCACCCAGAGTGAGTGTCTCTCTCCCTCTCTCTCTCTCTCCACGTCGATCATCTGAATCCCAAACATCCAGAGGGACCACAGAGCGGGTCGCCGCAAGCGTGCGGGTCCCCCCCCCGTAAAGGGTCGTGACCCCAGAACCCTGCGGCTCCCGGAGGTCGTGACCTCAGGCCAGCTTGGTGACGGTGACGCCGCCTCTGATCCACAGCGTGTCGATGTCGCCGAGCGCCGTCAGCCGGTGCTGGAAGTCGAACAGCTTCTGGCCGTCCACGAGCACTCGGAACCGACTGGGTTCACAGTGGATCTCCATCTGGGAGAGAGAGACGTCATGTGACACCCGTGTGACGCCCGTGTGACGCCCGTGTGACACCCGTGTGACGCCCGTGTGACACCCGTGTGACGCCCGTGTGACACCCATGTGACACCTGTGACACCCATGTGACGCCCATGTGACACCCGTGTGACGCCCATGTGACGCCCGTGTGACACCCGTGTGACACCCGTGTGACACCCATGTGACACCCATGTGAAACCCATGTGACACCCATGTGACACCCATGTGACACCCGTGTGACACCTGTGTGACACCTGTGACACCCATGTGACACCTGTGACGCCCATGTGACACCCGTGTGACACCTGTGTGACACCTGTGACACCCGTGTGACACCTGTGACGCCCATGTGACACCCGTGTGACACCTGTGACACCCATGTGACACCTGTGACACCCATGTGACACCCGTGTGACACCCATGTGACACCCATGTGACACCTGTGACACCCATGTGACACCCATGTGACACCCATGTGACACCCATGTGACACCCATGTGACACCTGTGACACCCATGTGACACCCATGTGACACCTGTGACACCCATGTGACACCTGTGACACCCATGTGACACCCATGTGACACCTGTGACACCCATGTGACACCCATGTGACACCTGTGACACCCATGTGACACCCGTGTGACACCCATGTGACACCTGTGACACCCATGTGACACCCATGTGACACCTGTGACACCCATGTGACACCCATGTGACACCCATGTGACACCCATGTGACACCTGTGACACCCATGTGACACCTGTGACACCCATGTGACACCCATGTGACACCTGTGACACCCATGTGACACCTGTGACACCCATGTGACACCCATGTGACACCTGTGACACCCATGTGACACCCATGTGACACCTGTGACACCCATGTGACACCCATGTGACACCCATGTGACACCCGTGTGACACCCATGTGACACCCATGTGACACCTGTGACACCCATGTGACACCCATGTGACACCCGTGTGACACCTGTGACACCCATGTGACACCCGTGTGACACCCGTGTGACACCCATGTGACACCCATGTGACACCCATGTGACACCTGTGACACCCATGTGACACCCATGTGACACCCATGTGACACCCATGTGACACCTGTGACACCCATGTGACGCCCGTGTGACACCTGTGACACCCGTGTGACACCTGTGGTGACACCCATGTGACACCCATGTGACACCCATGTGACACCCATGTGACACCTGTGACACCATGTGACACCCATGTGACACCCATGTGACACCTGTGACACCCATGTGACACCTGTGACGCCCATGTGACACCCATGTGACACCCATGTGACACCTGTGACACCCATGTGACACCTGTGACACCCATGTGACACCTGTGACACCCATGTGACACCCATGTGACGCCCGTGTGACACCCATGTGACACCAGTGTGACACCTGTGACACCCATGTGACACCTGTGTGACACCCATGTGACACCCATGTGACATCTATGTGACACCCATGTGACACCTGTGACACCCATGTGACACCTGTGACGCCCATGTGACACCCATGTGACACCCATGTGACACCTGTGACACCCGTGTGACACCCATGTGACACCTGTGACACCCATGTGATGTGACACCCATGTGACACCCGTGTGACACCTGTGACGCCCATGTGACACCCATGTGACACCCGTGTGACACCTGTGACGCCCATGTGACACCCATGTGACACCCGTGTGACACCTGTGACACCCATGACACCCATGTGACACCTGTGACACCCATGTGACACCTGTGACACCCATGTGACACCCATGTGACGCCCATGTGACACCCGTGTGACACCTGTGACACCCGTGTGACACCCATGTGACACCTGTGACACCCATGTGACACCCATGTGACACCTGTGACACCCATGTGACACCCATGTGACACCTGTGACACCCATGTGACACCCATGTGACACCTGTGACACCTGTGACACCCATGTGACACCCATGTGACACCCATGTGACACCCATGTGACACCCATGTGACACCCATGTGACACCCATGTGACACCCATGTGACACCCGTGTGACACCTGTGACACCCATGTGACACCCATGTGACACCCATGTGACACCCGTGTGACACCCATGTGACACCCATGTGACACCCGTGTGACACCCATGTGACACCCATGTGACACCCATGTGACACCTGTGACACCCATGTGACACCCATGTGACACCTGTGACACCTGTGACACCCATGTGACACCTGTGACACCCATGTGACGCCCGTGTGACACCCATGTGACACCTGTGACACCCATGTGACACCCATGTGACACCCGTGTGACACCCATGTGACACCCATGTGACACCCATGTGACACCCGTGTGACACCCATGTGACACCTGTGACACCCATGTGACACCCATGTGACACCCATGTGACACCTGTGACGCCCATGTGACACCCATGTGACACCCATGTGACACCCATGTGACACCCATGTGACACCTGTGACACCCATGTGACACCCGTGTGACACCCATGTGACACCAGTGTGACACCCATGTGACACCCATGTGACACCCATGTGACACCCATGTGACACCTGTGACACCCATGTGACACCTGTGACACCCATGTGACACCCATGTGACACCCATGTGACACCTGTGACACCCATGTGACACCTGTGACACCCATGTGATACCCTTGTGACGCCCATGTGACACCCGTGTGACACCCGTGTGACACCCATGTGACACCCATGTGACACCCATGTGACACCTGTGACACCCATGTGACACCCATGTGACACCTGTGACACCCATGTGACACCCATGTGACACCCATGTGACACCTGTGACACCCATGTGACACCCATGTGACACCCATGTGACACCCATGTGACACCCATGTGACACCTGTGACACCCATGTGACACCTGTGACACCCATGTGACACCCATGTGACACCCATGTGACACCTGTGACACCCATGTGACACCTGTGACACCCATGTGACACCCATGTGACACCCATGTGACACCCATGTGACACCCATGTGACGCCCGTGTGACACCCATGTGACACCAGTGTGACACCTGTGACACCCATGTGACACCCATGTGACACCCATGTGACACCCATGTGACACCCATGTGACACCCATGTGACACCCATGTGACACCTGTGACACCCATGTGACACCCATGTGACACCCATGTGACACCCATGTGACACCTGTGACACCCATGTGACACCCATGTGACACCCATGTGACACCCATGTGACACCTGTGACACCCATGTGACACCCATGTGACACCTGTGACACCCATGTGACACCCATGTGACACCTGTGACACCCATGTGACACCCATGTGACACCCATGTGACACCTGTGACACCCATGTGACACCCATGTGACACCCATGTGACACCCGTGTGACACCCATGTGACACCTGTGACACCCATGTGACACCCATGTGACACCCATGTGACACCTGTGACGCCCATGTGACACCCATGTGACACCTGTGACACCCATGTGACACCCATGTGACACCTGTGACACCCATGTGACACCCATGTGACACCATGTGACACCCATGTGACACCCATGTGACACCCATGTGACACCCATGTGACACCCATGTGACACCCATGTGACACCTGTGACGCCCATGTGACACCCATGTGACACCCATGTGACACCTGTGATGCCCATGTGACACCCATGTGACACCCATGTGACACCCGTGTGACACCCATGTGACGCCCATGTGACGCCCGTGTGACACCCATGTGACACCCATGTGACACCCATGTGACGCCCGGGTGACGCCTCTCTCTCTACCTACGTCTACCTCTGCATCTCTGTAGAGGTAGACGTCTGTCTATGTCTCTCTACCTCTCTCTCCCTCTACACCTCTCTCTACCTCTCTCTCCCTCTACACCTCTCTCTACCTCTTTCTACCTCTACCTCTCTACACCTCTTTCTCTACCTCTCTCTACCTCTACCTCTCTACACCTCTCTCTACCTCTCTCTACCTCTACCTCTCTACACCTCTCTCTACCTCTACCTCTCTATACCTCTCTCTCTACCTCTACCTCTCTCTCTCTCTCTCTACCTCTCTACACCTCTCTCTCTACCTCTCTCTCTCTCTCTACCTTGAACGGCTGGTCCGTGATGAAGGGGAAGAAGGGCACGGCCCGGTCGGCGTCCCCCCAGGCTCCGGCCACGCAGGCCCTGCGCAGGACTTGTCGGTCCTCGAATCGAACGCAGAGCTCCAGGGCCACGTCGGGGGGCGGCTCCTCGGATCCGGGGCCACACGTCAGGGCGATGTAGAACCTAAAAAAGGGACGGTTACCATGACAACGGAGTTCTGACTCCAGGGGAACAAACGCAGAACTAAACATCGTATTATTCTGAAGTAAAAGTATACCACGGTGTAAAAATACAGAATTAAAGTAAGCATACACATTAAAATGTAATTTAAAGTACTTATTATGCGATAAGCCCATTTAATATTAATAATAAATATATAATAATATTTTTAATAATATCAACAATTATAATATTTGTTATCAATCCCTTTTTTTCTTATTTTTAACTGTGTGAAATTTGACTTTTGTGATAAAATATTGAGTAAAATGAAGGCAAACATGTTGAATCTGATGTAAACACCATGATGTCACTACATCAGAACCGTGAAGCCCACCAGGAGAGATCCTCGTCTCACAGGTTCTGGTGTGAGACGAGGATCATTAACGTGGCGTCATGAAGTTAATTATTCATGAACTCGTGAATGTTCAGAAAACGATGGCTGGATTACGTTGATCCTGAGAGATTATCAAGAGAGTTCTGAAGCAGTGATGAAGGTGTGTTTACCTGTCAGGACTCGAGTCCACAACACACACCACCAGAACCTTCTTTCCCGGATGCATCCCACCTGTGATGGGACCTCTGAAAGGAACCGCCTGCACACACACACAACCACACAGACACACACACACACACACACATCATTATTCTGTATCTAATCGGACTGGTTTGGGGGAAAACATCTCGAGAATCCAGGTAAACTATTTAAATACCAGATCTCTCTCCACCTGTCCGTCAGGAGGATGGACGCTCGGTTTATTTCTGTCGCTCCTCTGGGGAACAACCCATTTCTGAAAGGGAAGAAAACATTATTTTAATTCAGTTTAGTTTATTTGAAATCACGTGATTGTTGATCACGTTGTTGTTGGCTTGTGTGTGTGTGTGTGTGTGTGGGGGGGGCATCAACATCGTGAGCATCTATTTTTTTAGAGAAGTAGCCAATTGTTTTTGAGCAATGACAACTCATGTAGAATGGTTCTTTAGCTTCATATTTTTTTCATAGAATATTATACATTTCTGTTTTTAACATTATTAAATGTTAAATAATCGGATTATTTTAGTTTTACATAGAGCCACATTTACATATTTACATATTTAATTTGTATACAACTGGGTAGATTTAGTAGTAGCCTATAGCATCATGAGCATAATGTGTGTTTTAACTAGTGGAAAATACATTAAGTGCAGTTACAATTACACTATTTCCCTCTGAGATGTAGTAGGTAGATATTATAAAACAAAAAATTAAATACTTAAGTGTAGTATAAGTATTTAAAATTAATTTTCTTCTTTTCGGTTACTTTTCAACTTATTTTTATTCATTTTGAACATCCTAATTAAATGTAGTGAACCACTTCAAATCATTATTTGTACTATCAACTATTCATGTTTTTACATTAAAAGTTAAATTATATAACATATGCATAACCTTTATTATTATTACTACATTATAATTGACAGAAGTCAAAACAACACAGACCTCGCGCACCCTGTGACAAGCACGTGCTGCGTCAAGTCAGAATACAACAGGAAGTAGAATGAATCCAGGTTTGACCTTCAGAATAAAAGCAGTTGATGTGTATAGTTACTGCTGCTGGGTAGTTTTTTGATTAAAAAAACAGTGTTATCTTTACCAATAAGACATCACTATATAAGTATTTTAAATGTTTTATTATTAACTTGTAAATTAAGTTATCACATAAATGTAGTGCAGTAAAAAAAATCCTTCTAAAATGTTGTAAAGTAGTTAGAAATAGAAATGATTAAATACTAGCACCATCAAATTCTCCTCTAATAAAGTACTCAAGTAAATGTAGTTCAATACACCAACAAGTAGCAAGTAAACAAGTTCCCACTGAACCCCTTTGACTGTTTCTATAGATATTTAAAAGATAATCTGTGCTTTTATTTTGTTAATTCCGACCGGAAGTTGTATTGGTTCTCCTCTAGCCAGCTTCACGCCAGTCAGAGGAACAGGTTCTACTTTAAAGTCACCTGAGAACCACAGCACAGACACCAAGAAGAGTCACTCTGACGGCCCCCCGGTCCCACCGACCGGTTCCCTCTCCGCCGAGGCGCTCGTGCGTATATCGTCCCCCCCACTCACCTGCTTCCGGTTTTGCTCAGGTGTGTTCAGACTCACCTTCCTGCCGCGCGCCGGCGCTCTGCGTGTTTCCGCCATGTTGAACCCGAGGAAACACAAAAGCGAGCTGCGGGTCCGGTGTGTCCGCCTCCCGACGTCTCCTGTGGACTGTGACGTAACAACCTCAACCTGCCTCATCACACACACCCCCACGCACACGCACGCGCACTAATCAGCTGCCACATGCCTCAGGTCGACAACGAGCTCTTTGTGAGGCTGCAGGCGAAACCCCAACTATTTGATCTTTGATGTTTTCGTTGCAAAAAGTTGCTTTTATGACTTCTAATGATGCCAGAAATCCAGCTTAATGCAGGACGGTTGATTATATGTGTGTTAAAATGTACACTAGTAGTATTGAGCAGTTAGATATATCATTTCATAAACCTATTTCACTACATATATTATTTTATTTAATCAATTTCTGGTGAGCTGACTTACTTTATCATGTTTTATTTATTTCTGTTTGGTTGACACTGGTTTGTCAATGACGTAAAATCTGGATTTTTGTTCAGATTCCAGGAAAAATAGTAAAAATAACTATAACGGATTATCTTAAAATATAGTAAAAGTAAACAGATCAAAGTAAACAGATTTATATGTAGCTGTGAATCTGCAAATGGAGAGCAGAACAACACGTCAACAAGTTCCCTGTTTGGGTGTTTATGTGGGCTTTGTTGACGATAAATACCTGTGAGGCGAGACTACTGACTACTTGGATCCTGCTAAGTATCTTCTTTAAACTAGTTTTATCTGCTAAAGTTACTGTTGTATTTGTCGTTTAAAGCTGCTAGATTGTTAGTTTGTCCTGTTTTAAGGAGTTGTTTTGGTAGAGAGGTGTGTCCTGTGTTCCGACACCTGAATCTTCACTGATTGGACGAGCGATCATCACCTGGTTTCTATTGAGTGTCATTTGAATACCAAAAGCCAAGGGGTGGTGTCAATGCGGCTGGAGGTAATTGGCACTAACTTGGGCTCATAACCGGATGGGGTTTTTCGCGTCAGCTGTAGCGTCAGCGTGACTCGGAGGACAAAGACATAGGAGTCTTCCGTTGGAGTCAAGACTCGGAGGACAAAGACATAGGAGTCTTCCGTTGGAGTCTTCGGGGGTGGATGAGTCTTTTCCCCATTTTGCGAATATGTGTGTCTTTTCCATACCTGTGCGTATCTCTACTCGTAGTTACTATAGGACTCGTTCATTCATGTACCGGAACCCCTCCTCTGTTATCCTTCCTACCCGTTCTACTCGCACCTTGTCACAGGAGGCCTCTGGAACTGTCAGTCAGCCAACCGCAAGGCCGGTTTCATCTCTTTGCCATGGAGCAGTCGCTTGACTTCCTGGCTCTCACTGAGACCTGGATCACAGCAGACAACACGTCTACCCCGGCTGCTCTCTCCTCGGCCTTCTCCTTCAGCCACACACCCAGACCCTCTGGTCGGGGTGGAGCTACAGGTTTACTCATCTCACCCACATGGTGTTTCTCTCCCTACCCGCTTCCACTCTTTATCCCACTGACTTTTGAGTTCCATGCTGTGACGGTTACTCATCCGGTTCAACTTCACATTGTTGTTCTCTACCGTCCCCCTGGTTCTTTGGGAGATTTCTTGGAAGAGCTAGACGCCCTCCTATCGAACTTCGCGGAACACGGCCCCCCGCTCATCCTTCTGGGTGACTTTAACATCCAGACAGAGAAGTCATGTGATCTCTTACTCTTACTGTCTTCCTTTAACCTCTCACTCAGTCCCTCCCCTCCCACTCACAAAGCCGGCAACCACCTTGACTACATTTTCACTAGAAGCTGCTCTACCTCTAACCTCACTGTAACTCCTCTCCATGTCTCTGACCACTTCTTCATCTCTTACTCTCTCTCGCTCTCTGGTACTGACAACCCACCCATATCTACAGACTCTGCACCTGTACGCCGCAACATTCGCACCCTCTGTCCCTCCTCCCTGGCCTCCTCTGTCCTATCTGCTCTCCCCTCAACTAGCTGCTTCTCACTCATGCAGCCTAACTCTGCCACAGACACTCTCCTCTCTTCCCTGTCTTCATCTCTTGATTCTCTTTGTCCTTTTAAGACACGACCGGTTCGGAAATCCTCTCCGGCTCCGTGGTTGTCGGACTCGGTGCGCGCCGAGAGAGCCACCCTGCGAGCGACGGAAAGGAAATGGCGCAAATCGAATCAAGCGGAAGACCTGCTCTTCTATCAATCTCTTCTCTCTTCTTTCTCTGCCTCTATCTCTGCAGCCAAAAGCTCTTTCTACCTGACCAAAATTCAGTCTTCCTTCTCTAACCCCAAAAAACTCTTCTCTATCTTTTCCAACCTCCTTGATCCCCCCTGTCCCCCTCCTCCTTCCACCCTTTTGCCGAGCCACTTTGTCGACTATGTTACAAACAAGATAGACGACATCCGCTCCTCCTTTACTAATCCATCTTCTATCACCTCACCAACACTAACTTCTTCATCCCCCTCTCTTTCCTCTTTCACCCCCTTGTCTCCCAATCAAGTTCTTAGCTTGGTGACCTCCGCTCGACCGACTACCTGCGCCCTTGACACCGTCCCGTCTCCCATTCTCCAGGCTATTGCTCCTGATCTTCTGTCCTTTCTCACCCATCTTATTAACAGCTCCCTCTCAACTGGCTGTTTCCCTAACTCTCTGAAGGAGGCGAGAGTCAACCCTCTCCTGAAGAAACCCACGCTCGACCCGTCTGAAGTCAGCAACTACAGACCGGTCTCTCTTCTTCCTTTTCTCTCCAAAACTCTGGAGCGAGCTATCTTGAGCCAAGTGTCCTCATATCTCCACAGCAACAACCTTCTTGACCCTCACCAGTCTGGTTTCAAGGCGGGCCTCTCAACAGAGACTGCCCTCCTTGCTGTCTCTGAGCAGCTTCACACTGCTAGAGCAGCCTCTCTCTCCTCTGTCCTTATCCTTCACACTGCTAGAGCAGCCTCTCTCTCCTCTGTCCTTATCCTTCTAGACCTTTCTGCAGCATTCGACACCGTGGACCACCAGATCCTTATCTCTTCTCTTCAGGAACTGGGGATCTCAGGCACTGCACTCGCTCTTTTCTCTTCCGACCGCACTTACCGGGTAACTTGGAGAGGATCTGTGTCTGATCCTTGTCCTCTCACTACTGGGGTTCCTCAAGGCTCCGTCCTGGGTCCCCTCCTCTTCCTCTCACTACTGGGGTTCCTCAAGGCTCCGTCCTGGGTCCCCTCCTCTTCCTCTCACTACTGGGGTTCCTCAAGGCTCCTGGGTCCCTCTCCTCTTCTCTCTGTACAAATTCTCTCGGCTCTGTCATTCGCATGGCTTCTCCTACCATAGCTATGCCGATGACACCCAACTGATCTTCTCTTCCACCGTCCGAAACACAGGTGGCGGCGAATCTCTGCCTGTCTGACTGACATCTCTCAGTGGATGTCTGCTCACCACCTGAAGATCAACCCTGACAAGACTGAGCTACTATTCCTTCCAGGGAAAGGCTCCCCCACCCATGACCTGACTACCACCTTCACCAGCTCTGTGTTGGCCCCTACCCTGACTGCCAGGAACCTCGGGGTGACACTAGACAGTCAACTCTCCCTGACGGCCAACATCACTGCGACAGCGCGTTCCTGTAGGTACATGCTGCACAACATCAGGAGAACACGGCCTCTTCTTACTCAGAAGGCGGCACAGGTTCTGGTCCAGGCTCTGGTCATTTCACGCCTTGACTACTGCAACTCCCTCCTGGCTGGTCTACCTGCTAAGGCCATCCGACCTCTGCAGCTCATCCAGAATGCAGCAGCTCGACTGGTCTTCAGTCTCCCGAAATTCACCCACACCACTCCGCTCCTCCGCTCTCTTCACTGGTTACCGGTGGCTGCCCGCATCCGCTTCAAAACACTGGTTCTGGCGTACCGTGCTCTGAACGGATCGGGCCCCGTCTACATCTGGGATATGGTCACACCGTACACCTCATCACGTTCGCTCCGCTCGGCAACAGCCGACCGACTTGTGACTCCTGCACCTCGAGCTCATCACTCTACATCCAGACTGTTTGCTGTCCTGGCTCCTCAGTGGTGGAACGAGCTCCCCACTGACATCAGAACAGCAGAAAGTCTCTACATCTTCCGTCGGAGACTGAAAACACACCTTTTCCGACTATATCTGGATTAAAACACAGATTTGCACTTCAGTGGCACTTAAATATCACTTACTTATGGTACTTTTGTGGTTCGACTATGTTGAGGAAATGTTACTTCCTGTATTCTTGTTGTTCTTAGTTTGTACTCTAGGTTGAAATGCACTTATTGTAAGTCGCTTTGGATAAAAGCGTCTGCTAAATGACATGTAATGTAATGTAAAAAAAAAGAATATCACTAGACTTGTGCTTTAAAGAGTGATGAAGATGAGCCTCCACAGGAATGAAACTCATGTAAAATAAATGTACACTTGAGAGGTAGAAATCAACTCACCTCACAGGTCAGAAGCTGCTTCTCCCATTTATTTACAGAAAGCCGACTGCATGGTCGCCACTTTCCACGAGGAGAGCAACAGAATGGGAGGAAGCAGGACATGAGGTCAAAAGGAAAGGGCCAAGGGAGGGAGGAGGAAACGACAGAGAAAGACTGGAAAGTGAAAAACAAAATCCATTTAAATCCTTTCAAATATGTAATGGTATTTTATTTGATGCTCGCTGGCCGAGTCACTGCCCGGTTGGACAAATACACCCAAAACACAAATACACCACAAACACACCAGTGTTGTGCATTTTATCATGGAAGCACAAAGAAAAATACTTTTGCTTTTTAACAATTAAATAAAAACATAAATAAACAAACTCATAGAAAGTGCTTCAGTTTTTTAATATAATACACTTTATTAATCCTATTAATCCTTTTTTCTCTTCATTTAACCCCCACCATCCCTTAGTTATTTGAGCAGTGGGCTGCGAGCGCCCGAACTGGGGTCATCAAGTTTGTGCCTGCTCACGACACTGACTTGCAAATGGGGGGAGAGCGGGGATCGAACCCACAACCCTGCGGTTGCAGGACGGCCCTCTTACCCCACTGAGCTAAAGCCGCCCCTTTAAAAAGTACAGTATAAAATATGTTTATATAAAAACATTCCCATCAAAACGTTTTGGGGTTTTCTTTACTTAAAAGAGCTCTTTAATTTATTCTGACCAATGATGAGACTGGACATTAAATATGTGTTTATACTGAGATATTATATATGTATGTATTTATACATACATATATAAAATACAGTATATGTTTTATAAAATCCCTATATATATATTATATTATTGCCCTCGATGGACTGGCGGCCTGTCCAGGGTGTCCCCCGCCTTCGCCCTATGTCAGCTGGGATCGGCTCCAGCGCCCCCGCGACCCTAATGAGGATAAGCGGTATTGATGATGGATGGATGGATATATTATAAAATCTCTATATATTTTATAAAATCCCTATATATATATTATAAAATCTCTATATATTTTATAAAATCCCTATATATATATTATAAAATCTCTATATATTTTATAAAATCTATGTATAATATATAAAATGTGTATACATATATGTTATATAAAATGTATTTATATATGAAATGTGTATATATATATATATAAATATAAAATAATTTAAAAAAACTTTAACTTGTATTTATTTCAAACAGATTAAAGCCCTCAATGTGTTTTGTGTGGCTGATAAACAGTAGTTCCCCTCGCCTGTCAGTAGATGCCGCTCTAGTTACGCGCAGCAAGGATCTTACAGTCTATTTATTTCATAAACAAAAGACTCCTAACGGTTCTTTTATTGACAGAAAAACAGTAAAACAACATCCAACATGACATTTAATGAGTGGAATACAGAGAGAGAGAGAGAGAGAGAGAGACCATGGTGAGAATCAGATATACAAAAACACTTAACTATTCTCTTAAATGAGGGACGAAACAGACATTTTGACATCTGCTAAACACTTTTTTTGTCCTTTTTATGGAGTTTTATTATTATTATAATCACAATGAAAACATTACAACTATATCCATAAATACTCTCTCACCATCAACTGTTTCCTGCTTTAATTAAGTTGGGCATTTAGATTTAGAAAATGTTGCGCAATGAATTTACTCGTTTTACTTTGAAATCCCAACCGGAAGTATGTCTAGGAGAACAGATACGGAAGCCGGAAGCTCGGTGATTTTTTTTTGTCTGCTCAATTTAACGGAGTCCGGTGCAGCTGAAAACTCGTTAGAACTACCGGTTGGACACCGAACTACCGTTTCTGCTCGGAGACAGTTGACACCGCGGACCACCGGGAACGGGACGCTTCACCCGGGAGACTGAAACGGTTTTTGCGCGAGCGGTTTACTTTGGTGAGTTTTTTTTTTTTATCCGTTAAAAAAAGGAGTTTAAAATTTTCATTTTTCTCTGACGTCACCAACTGCTAAATGTGCCAAAAATAACGAGCTCGTTAACGTCAGAGGACGTTTATCGTCTAACTTTATATATTCATAAATATATATATTTAAATATTTATATACGCTATTTTTAAATCTAAAATGTCCCTAAATAGTCATACATGGCAAATTGTTTTAATTAATAAAAATTAAAAAAAATCTTTAATATCCAAAAACGTTCACGCCATGTTGTTTTTAATCTGCTTTTAATACTTGGGTAATTTGTGTACAATTGTATTTATGTAACGTATCATGATACTATCCACAAGTATCACTTAGTTAAATATTCCATTAGTAAAAAACATGAATAAAATCAAAACATGACAGTAATTATACTGCTTTAAAGTATTGCTTTACGTTCTTCATTGTCTCCTTTAAGTGGCACAATACTATGTTTATTTACAATGTGTGTGGTGCTAAATTCAGATTGTACTGTAAGTATACACATACTACTCCAGTGTGTTATCATCTTTAAATACTCATATACTCTATAATCTTTCTATATGTTTGTGATTTTCCACGACAGATTTTATTTTTAGGTTGGCTTTTTCTTCCCAGGTGATTTTAAATATATCCACATGTACTTTTTGTTTGTGATCATGCATGTAGCGTGTTGGGCCGAGGCTTCCAGGCCGCCCAGCTGGCCTCTTTTGTGCGTCCGGCCACACAAACTTGATTACTATGCACCGTCCCAACGGGGAGCATCTGTCCCCACAGACGCTGCTTTTGTTCCCCCGCCATAAACTTTGAAAGTTTTGCCCCCTTTTGTTCAGCCTGTTGACGCGTCGACACACGTCGACCTACGACCCGGAGAGAGATCGGAGGGGGGGATCAAACGAGAAGAGGGTGGAGAGAAGTGATGGGAGATGAGGTGGAAATCACAAAATCAACACTTGTTTTAGTTTTTTCATGCAGGATAAAATGTGTAAAATACTCACTTTTTTAATGAAATAAAACATCCAGCCGTCGTGGCTGATGTGCACATTTCTCTGGACGTCATCTGCTAAGAAAAAAACAAATAATCCCAATTGTCGGATGTGTCGATATTTGCGCGTCTTATCAGCTGGTTAACAGTTTCTAAAGGGAACAACGAGGCAGTTATCCAAAATGTGAATTATATATCACACGATAATCAACGTTAAACGCAACTCGTTGTGTTTCCACAGATCTGCTTTTAGGGTGAGATCAGATCATTTAATTTGGACAAATACAATTATTATGATAATGATTTATATATAAAGTTTCTATGTGATGATATTGAACTACCCCCCCCCCCCGGATCAGTGTTAAGTTATTTAGAGTCTTTTTATTTGGCTCTTGTATAATATCAAGACCTCTTTAAATGAGAAATGTCTACAACTTTAATTATAATGATGTCATTAGGATATTTATCTTGAGTCGATCCTCCGGCGCCGCTTTACGTAACTTATCTTTTTAATTCACAGATGGACGAGTCTTAATCTGGTTAAACGCGTCTTAATTCAGAGTTTTGACTTGCTCTGTTTACATGGAGCTGTGATGGGACCGCACTGCTGCCCTAATCGGCCCTTAATGGAATCATTGGTGCACACTGATGGTATTGTCCGTATGACCTCCCTCCAACCAACACACACACACACACTCACACTCACACTCCTCTGCCGTTTGACAGGCACTGCCACCTCACAGCCTTTATCTCTGTCTGTTGCCATGCAGAACTGGGTTAGTTGTGTGTGTGTGTTGTGTTTACCAGGAGGTATTTCCTCTTCGGGGCTGGTTTTAGTTTTGTTAAGATCTAAATGAGTCCAGACTTGATTTCTGTTTACTTTGAGCAGTAAATTTGACACAAACTCAACTTAACGGGAGAGAGAGAGAGAGAAAGAAAGAGAGAGAGAAAATATGCAAATTCAGAAGTCTTGTTGTTCCCGTCAGTCGACTTGGAGCCGTAATATTCAAAGCGGCGGCTCTGCAGGTGCCCGGGGCCTTTTGAATCTGCTGAATCTGGCATCGTGACACAAAGTAATCAACCAATGAGAACAGCTGGCGGAGGGGGAGGGGCTAATGCTGTTGTCAAGCTGTTGTTAAACTGTCAAGCGACGTCAGCTGTGCCTCCGGAACCGAAGAGTCACGACGACAACAATGGAGACGATTCTGACTCCAGAGTTGTTGTTGTTGTTGTTGTTGTTGTTGCACCTACAGGGTGTTGAACACAACACTGACTGATCTGCAAAGGCCACAAGTCGTCCAGTGATCTGATTGGTCAGGAGTCCCTGCTCCAGCTCACAGGCCTCAGTGAGACCTGTGTGTTTACATTATATTGCGTCATCATTAACTCTGCGTTGTATTGAGGAAAATGTTCCTTAATTTTTTTGTTTTTAGATTTTTTTTTTCACAACATAAAGTATAAATTATACCCGATATCGACCTTTTGGGATCAATGTTTCTCAAACTGCAGTCAAAACTCTTTTGTTGATCAGAAACCGTGAGATCCGAGGCTCAAGCGAGGGATGAAATCGGCAACGTGTGATTCACCCCCCCCCCCATGTGTGTGTGTGTGTGTGTGGGGGGGGGGGGGGTCAAAGGGAGTCCACAAAGGAGCGGTTGTTGTGGAGGAGTGAAGTCACTTTAGAAGTCGTCCTCTTCATCTGGTGTCCAGTCACAGGCGGTGAATGGGTCTCTGTCCTCCTGCAGTTCACTGGGGGAGGGTGTGTGTGTGTGTGTGTGTGTGTGTGTGGCATCTATAAATGTCTTTTAAACGCAACCAAAGATATTGTGATAACTTTCCCGTGACGCAGACGCCAGGTGATGCTCCAGTGTCTTAATCCTTAATCCTAAACCTTTGAAAGAAAGTCGCCGCCTGTGTTGCATCATCAAATCCTCTCAGCCGACGCATGATGTCATCGATCAATCGTCAGAGCGGGTCGACTCGCGGCGATCGGTTATCCGTAATCGACTCGTAGGCGAATGCTCCACAGCGCCTCTAGTGGTCAGAAACGGGATAGCTTCTTTAAATAAGTGGCCTTTACTCCAACAGAGCTGCGTCTGTGAATAATAATGTTATGAACTGTAAACTCCAGTAAACCCTCAACGATAAACAAAGCTGCTTTAGATATATAGATACTTAAAATACCTTACGGACAGAATTAAAGCATATTGAAGTGCATGGCGGCTGTTCCTCAGCACACAGGGATGCAGAATGAAGATGATGATAATAATCTTCACGCTCTTCATCGCACCACATCCTGACCTCGGACACTAATGGATGTTTTCGCCCTCAAAGCCGTTCTGGTTTCCCGTCCCTTTGATCTCAAGGAAGCTACAGACTTCAGACTCCGATCTGGATTTTAATCTCGTAAATGCAACTTAAAAAATGGCATTTCACAACCTGCTGACGTGAACTTTTAAAACGCGCCGCGCAGGCGTGAAAAACATTCGGCCGAGTTTCTTTCTTTTTTTTTTTTTGTGGTCCCAACTCGCCACAAAAAAATATGATAAATATGAGAATTTGATGCAAAGCGTCCAGAGAGAGAGAGGACGGGGACATTGTGGACGGCACAAAAGGCCGAGCGAGTCGCCCCCGTCGCGGACGCACACACAACAACAACAACAACGACCCCACTCAGTGCGGCAGTGAAGTCACGCATTGACTCCCACGATTGGCTCCGCCCCCAAACCCCCAGCCCCCATACAAAGACAGTGGGTGTATTGTGTGTTGAAGCCTTTGTGTGTGTGTGTGTGTGTGTGTGTTGTTCACACTCCTGCCGAAGGGTTTTTAAGTGAAATATCCAAAGTTCCGATACAGTCGTGACCCTGAAGGCGTGTGGTTGTGCGTCTGCAGGTGTGTGCACCAGCGCTGATGGAGGCGCTCTGAGGCTGACGGTGAAAGTCCTCCTCCTCTTCCTCCTCCTCCTCTTCCCGTGAAGGCCGCCCAGATGTTTTCTGTTGGTCAGGAAAGCATCTCCACCTCCCCCGCCTCCACCAAAGGACCGGTGAAATATGGAGAGCTCATCGTGCTCGGGTAAGAAGCCTCCGGGGTGCTCTGGGCTCGTTGTTTTGGGCCCTTCACCTCCTCCCGGAGCTCCTTTTCATTCTCTGAAGGACGACGTCTGTGTTTCAGAGACGCGTCACACTTTTCAGGTATAACGAGAACTCTCCGAGCCGATGGGCCGCGGCGGCTTTATTTGCGTTCGTCAGGAAACGTTTCAGTTTTTAACCGTTTATCTTTTCATTTATTTTGGGTGAAGCTCATCTCGGTCGCCACGACAACCATCAATACAGAATCGGCTTCGCATTCACAAGTCAGCAGGATTTAGTTTACGCCTTTTCTTAAATGTCCAGAGTTTTATTTTAAAGCCGTTGGAGAGGAGGAGGGGGAGAAGAAGAAGTAGAAGGATAGGAAGAAGAAGGAGGAGAAGGGTAGAAGGAGGAGAAGAAGGGGAATGAATAGGAGAAGGAGGAGAAAAATGAGAAGAAGAAGGAGGGGGGAGGAGGAGGAGAGGAAGGGGGGGGAGGAGGAGGGAGGGAAGGAGGAAGAAGAAGAAGTTGTTCCACTGCAGGCTGACTGTTAGACGAGCTCGAACATGTCACATGCAGAGAAACCAGAGTGACCTTCAGAGTGACCTTAGTGTGACCTTCAGAGTGACCTTCAGAGTGACCTTAGTGTGACCTTCAGAGTGACCTTCACAGCCCCCCCCCCGGGGGCATATCATCGGCTCCACATGTGAAACCCAACGGGTTTGTGAAAACAGAGGCATGTTCATAGGGAGGAGGAGGAGGTGGTGGTCTACACTTTATCTGAAAAAGCAGGAAGTTGTCATTATCCAGCCAAAGAATGTCTCCTCTCTCTCTCTCTGCACCCCGCCTGTTGACGTGACCCGCCTGGCTCTGAAGATAACCACCGGCCTTTTCTAAAGCGACATTAATCTTCACCACGATGTGCTTTTTGCTTTTCTTTTACTTTCTTTGTCAGATCCAGACGAGAATAAATGTCCCCCGAATAAACGCTGCATAGTTCAGGTCCAAGAGCTTCACCACGAGCTTCCGGCTTTCCTCTCCCACGCGAAGCTTCCTGTCGCCGGGGAGAGAAACGCCTGGGAACACGGAGGGGGCGTGTTTAGCCTAGCTTAGCATAGCTTAGCATAGTTTAGCATAAAGGAAGTGGAGGGAAACTGCTTGATACTCTCGGTTTTGGTTACTTTACTTGGACTCCTTAAAGATGAAACTCCGTATTTATGAACCAACTCCATATTTTCGGCAGACATTACTCTCGATTTATCACGTTAAGTTTTAAAGACTGAAAAGACATTTGTACTTTAAATGAATCCGTTTTATTAGCCGAGTTTGGAACACGTGGAATTTGACTTTTTGTTATTTCATTGGTCTCAGAAGAAGACATGACGGCCGAGACCAAAGACAACAAACTGGTGAAAAGATTAATACAAAAATTCCACAAATAAATGAAGAATATTTGAAAAGAAATAGATATACTGAAAATATATTAGAAAAAAGCTCCAGTGACATTAATATAATATTAAATGGGTGAATATGTTCAGGTTTAGATTTATAATGATAATGTGGATTTAATCTGTAAAATCAGAATCCATAATGTAAGTAGGTGGATTTTTTTTTTTGATGTTACATTTTTATAAAGTTTTATTTGACTGGAATGAATAAAAGAGGCGAATTCAATGAGAGACTCAAAACAAGTCTTTTGAGGACCTGACTCGTGGGAGGCTCGTCGGTCTTCACTCAGACTCGGGGCTTTGTGCCTCCTCCACTAAGTCGTGTTTGTTGACTGTGCTCGGCGTGGTTCAGCCTGACCCCGGCTCAGCGCGAGTGAGGCTCCACCGCAGTAAAGAATGCAGCTTCCTGACGGACCGGCGGCCTTTCACCGGACACAAGGGAGCTCCTGTGGAGCCCAGAGTCTGCACTGCTTTTGTTTGCTTTTGTGTTATTGAGTCCAGAACTGAAATAAATCTGTCTGGGAGCCTCGAACGTCACACTGTAGCATCACATGATGTATCGGGCTTCTGCTTGAATTATGGGATGGAAATATGTGCATTCATCTACACATTTATACATATGTATTTTTTAGATGTATTTATTTATTTATCTATCTATTTATTTATATATAAATGTATATATAAAATATATATTTATATGAGTATGTATATATGTATTTATATATATTTATATACATATTTATATATGTATTTATATGTTTATTTATATATAAACATATATTTATACATATGTGAAAATATATTTATCTATATTAATATGAATATATATTTTTATATGAATATATATTTATATATATATTAGTGCTGTGAAAAATAATGCGTTAACGCGTTATGATTAAATTACAGGATTAATTAGTTCATTTTTTTAACGCATTTAACGCATGCGCAGAATGAGCTTCCAATCCGTCTGTTGTTGGTCGTCTCTAACCAGCAGCGTGTCATTCTGTCTCTACGTGTCGCGTTAACACGACTCCGATCTCCGTCTCGCGCGCCGCAGAGCTCCGATTCTGCGTGTGCGCGTACATCGGGACGGAAAAGCACACTGGTGAGCAAGTTATGTGCACCCGTGTATAAATGTATATATCCGTCTTTTGTCATAAATCTTCATGTTCTCACAAAAATATTCCGAGAATATCGGTAATATGTGATTAATCATGATTAATCCACAGAAACCTGTGATTAAGATGATTACAATTTGTAATCGTTTCACAGCCCTAATATATATATGAATATATATTTATGCATATATATTTATTTATTTATAACATATATTTATATATATATATATATATAATAAAAGCAATAATGTGTATGTATATATATAATATATATACATACATTATTCATAATAATCTCTAAATATCTGTGCTGTATTCTGTATCTGTGTTTGCAGAACCCCTGCGTGGCTCTTCTGACCTTTTCCCCCTCGCGGTGTGTTCAGGTGCAACGGCTCGCTGCCCGACGGCGACAAGGGGAGGAAGAAGAGCCGCTTCGCTCTGTGTCGCCGGAACAAGGCCAACGGCGTGAAGGCGAGCACTGTCCACCCGTCCTGCACGCCGCAGGCCGCCAAGGTGAGCAGACCTCCAATGTCCCGGAAGAAACATCAGAGTGTGAAGTGTGTGTGAAGTGTGTGTGTGTGTGTGTGAGACAGTCCACGCCGTGTAACCGTGTGTCTCCTGTGTGTTTCTCTGAAGGCCGTCAGCAACAAGGAGCAGCACAGCATCTCATACACTCTGTCCCGGGCACAGACGGTGGTGGTGGAGTACAACCAAGACGACCACACGGACATGTTCCAGGTCGGTGTGAGACCACGACCTGCCGGCTTAAAGGGCCAGCGACCAGTTTATAGGGCCAAAAGACGGGTTAAAGGGCCAGTGGCCGGCTTAAAGGGCCAGCGACCGGCTTAAAGGGCCAGCGACCGGTTTAAAGGGCCAGCGACCGGTCTAAAGGACCAGTCGTCGGGACTGTGTCTCGCTGTTGACATTTTCAATTGTAGTATTTTGGTCAAAGTAAAAGACCGACGTCTCCAACTCTCAGCAACTCACACCAAAATAATCTAGTGATAAACAGTTTGACTGGTAAGGGAGGAAAAATATGTACTTGTAATTTTTGGATGAACCGTCCTTTTTAAAGTTTGAGATAGTTTTAGGTTTCACTATAAAGGCTTTATTTTCTTCAACTTGCCTTTTCTCCCTCCTCAGTGAACTTCTTCACAGCGATGACAAATAGCCTTTTGATGTTTTTATCTTGTTTTGTTTTGTGTTTTTTGACCACCACACATTTCTGCGTCTGGGTTTTTTGCCGCTCGGTAGAATTTCCTGTCAGCAATAAGAAAACCACAACTGAGGAAGTTGGAAACGGAAATGAGAATCAACAAAGCGGCAAACAAATTGCTTTGATTAAAAACTCCAGAAACTCTCCATTCGAAAAAAAAAGAGAAGAAAACAGATAGTAGTGACGTCATCATAGTTTCGCTCTGAAAGCTCGTTTCATACAACGCCATTGTCTCCGTCCGCAGATCGGCCGCTCCACAGAGACTCCCATCGACTTCGTGGTGACGGACACGCTGCCCGGGGGCCACGCCCACGCCGACGGCCAAGCGGCCCAGAGCACCATCTCCCGCTTCGCCTGCCGCATCATCTGCCAAAGGGATCCTCCCTACGGCGCCAAGATCTACGCCGCGGGCTTCGACTCCTCCAAGAACATCTTCCTCGGGGTAGGCGGCGCGGGAACCGGTCAATGGATGGATGGTGGGTGGATGGGTGGATGGATGGATGGGTGATATTTAATCGGTCTGGACGTCTCTCGCAGGAGAAAGCCGCCAAGTGGCGGACGCAGGACGGTCAGATGGACGGACTGACCACCAACGGCGTGCTGGTGATGAACCCGCGCCACGGCTTCAGCCAGGGCTCCAGGCCCGGCCTGTGGAGGGAGATGTCCGTCTGCGGCGACGTCTTCACGCTGCGGGAAACCAGGTCGTCTCCGCAGAGGGGCAAGATGGTAGTCTCTCTCTCTAACGCCCACGTGGCGGCGGCTTTCGGTGAACCTTCGCCGTCCGTCATCAGAAGAGATGAATCCGGTTCTCATCTTCTCTCCTCCAGGTGGAGCCCGAGTCCAACGAGCTGGTGGACGGCTCCCTCGTGGACCTCTGCGGCGCCACCTTGCTGTGGCGGACGGCGGAGGGCCTGGCGCACACGCCCACCGTCAAACACCTGGAGGCGCTGCGGCAGGAGCTGAACGCCGGGCGGCCGCAGTGCCCCGTGGGCCTCAACACGCTGGCGTTCCCCAGCCTGCGGCGCAAGGACGTGGTGGACGAGCGGCGGCCCTGGGCCTACCTGCGCTGCGGCCACGTGCACGGCTACCACGGCTGGGGCGGCCGCCGCCACCCCGAGGTGGAGGCGGCGTGCCCGGAGCGGGAGTGCCCCATGTGCCGGACGCGGGGCCCCTACAAGCCGCTGTGGCTGGGCTGCGAGGCGGGCTTCTGCGTGGACGCCGAGCCGCCGACGCACGCCTTCGTGCCCTGCGGCCACGTCGGCTCGGAGAAGACGACGGCCTTCTGGAGCCGCATCCCGCTGCCGCGCGGCACGCACACCTTCCACGCCGCGTGCCCGTTCTGCATCGAGCCGCTGGGCGCCGAGGCCGGCTGCGTCCGACTCATCTTCCAGAGCCCGCTGGACTAGAAGGACCATAGACTTACTCAAGAATATGTATATATATATAAATATATATATGAAGAATAAATATATATATATACATATTTGTATATATTTATAAATATATGTATGTATATATATGTATATATCTATCTATATATATATTTTAATATATATTTTTGTATATATATAATATATTTGTTATATATAGGTATGTATATATATATATACATATGTATGTATATATACATATATGTTATTTATGTATGTGTGTATATATATATATATGTACACATACACATATATACATCAGGGTGGATTTGATTCCATAACTTAATTTTATATATCTTAATTTAACTTAATGTAGACGTGTTGTGTCGTACGTGTTCCCCTCGGACACATGTGCTGCCAGATGTTGGATTTGCTCTCCATGTTTTTTATTATTTATTCCCTCTTCTTCAGGAATGTGTTTTGTAACTCGATGCTGAACTCGACCGTCTCTCGCGGCCTTGAACTGGATTTCACTGGGACTCCACTTCCTGTTTTTTAAAGGCAGAATATTTATGCAGAAAACTGTAAAAAAAGACAAAAGGAAGACTGAAACTTTCGGGATCCAGTGAATGCAGAGAAACTGTTTTATGACTTTAATACAAGCTTTTTATTATCATGACTTTACACTCGTATTTTATTTTGAAAAAAACCATTGTACGGGGCTGTCACAGGATCGGATGTTCTTGTTCTTAAGTGCTCTTAAAGGTAAACTTTCTGTATTTATATTTGCACATGAAAAACAAGCTTTACATGTATAAGACAAAAGAGGAATCCATACAATAATATAAATGCCGACCAATACTAAAATATCAATATCTTTAACCTTTTGCACAATATCTCTCAGGTGACTTTTCTGACCTTTCCTCCAGCGCCACCATGAGGCCAAAACCTCCCACTTTTATGTCAGGAATGTTTAAAATTCATTCTATTACTTCCTCCAAATTTCACCGATCATGTTCCTGATCTCTTTTCCTTATGTTTTGATAAAATGCCATCGTTAAAAGTTAAATTGTTCAGCTTTTACCATCAGTTGACCGTTACATAGTTTTTGGTGGCGGACACGGATTCGTTTCTGGTGTTTTTCTCGATGAACAGTGACCGTTTTATGCTGTTGTTTACTTAAATGCTAATAAATACATCCTCAAAGTATCAGAAAATGTCCAAAAAATAGAGACTCGCAGAATATATTTACAGACTTTCCTTTACAACAAAGTTCACAAACGACTGGAAAATAATTTTTAAGTTTAGTTGACGAAATAAATCTTTCATTTTGGTGGCTTTTACATTTTTCTTAGATGTGTTAAACTCAATTCAATAAATCAAACAACCGTCAGAGGTTTTAGTCATCAGTTCACCAGCAGAAAGGATTATTTTATCAAATAAATACATAGAAGTCAAGCTTTTGATGAATTAACTTAAGATATTTGTATGCTCACTAAGGGAGATGGAAGGGTAATATGTATATATTATTTTTATATATACATATATATTATATACATATATATACATTTTTATATATGTATATTATATATTTATTTAAGTATCTATCATATATATCAAACAATTATATATAAATACGTATATATAATTATAAATATAATAAGTATATATATACATTACAGACATGTATTTTTGAAAATCTTAAATAAATATATTTCTATAAAAAGATATATACTGTACATATATACTCAATATTTTTCGAAATACATGTCTGTTATGTCTATTGTCATATAAAGTCACACAAATCCTATGTCACACCGTATTGCAATGTAATATATATAATATTGTATATATAAATTACATATGTGTATATTTATATATTCAAGATTTAGAAATAGATTAGAAATATACAATATGAACAATATGAGTGGGTGGGATGACTTCTTTAAATGCGGAAGCTGGCCAGCAGGTGGCGGCAGCGAGCTTTAAACGCAGCGAAGAAGAAGACACCACCAACGGCCCCGCCCACCCCTCCTCTCGCGGTGCATGATGGTCCGTGTGCTGTTGCTATCTGCCGTGTGTCCTGCTGTTTTCCTCCCGGTTCCCCCGGTGTTCCTGCCATGGTGAAGAGGAGAAGCACCGGCTGCTGTGCCTCACACGACAGGTAACGGAAGCGACCGGAACTCCCGCGAGTCACGGAACTTTCCCCCGGTCCGTCGGTTGGCTCGGTTCCGCCTGTCAGAGAGAGAGAAGCGGCCGGTAGCTGCCCGGCTAACCCGCTAGCTCGTCTACGTGTAACCGCCGCCGCTCGCATCACGAGCCGCGGCTCTCCTCGCCTCGGCGGCCCGCGCTGCTGCGAGTATTTCATGAGGACTGGACACGTTTGAGGTACTTTTACTACACGAGCCAACCAGGTATGAAGGTGTTGACGCATCTACAGCTGGGAAACGCGACATGCACCTGAACGCAGCTGTGATGTTGATTCAGAAACGTCATTTATGATGGTAAATAAACACTGACGGGGACATCTTACTGCACAATCTGTCTTTGAACTTGGAGGACATTGTTTTGTGCGTGATCACAGGGACCGTGAAGAACAGGACAACAATGTATGTGATACACACACATATACATAAAGATACACACACATACACACACATACAGGACTGTCTCAGAAAATTAGAATATTGTGATAAAGTTCTTTATTTTCTGTAATGCAATTAAAAAATTATTAAATATTAAAAGAATAAAAGGCTTGCAATATTTCAGTTGATTTGTAATGAATCCAGAATACATAAAGATACACACACTTATCCATACATAAAGATACACACATATCCATACATACAGATACACACATATATTCATACATAAAGATACACACATATCCATACATACATAAAGATACACACACACATTTATAAATACATAGATACACACATATTCATAGATACATAAATATACACACACACATTTATAAATACATAAAGATACACACATATCCATACATAAAGATACACACATATCCATACATAAAGATACACACATATCCATACATAAAGATACACACACATATTTATAAATACATAAAGATACACACACATATAAATACATAAAGATATACACATTCATAAATACATAAAGATACACACACATATTCATACATAAAGATACACATACATACATAAAGATACACACACATATTCATAAATACATAAAGATACACACATATTCATGAATACATAAATATACACACACATATTTATAAATACATAAAGATATACACATATCCATACATAAAGATACACACACATACATAAAGATACACACACATATTCATAAATACATAAATAAACACGCACACATTTATAAATACATAAAGATACACATATTCATGAATACATAAATATACACACACATATTTATAAATACATAAAGATACACATATCCATACATAAAGATACACACACATATTTATAAATACATAAAGATACACACACATATTTATAAATACATAAAGATACACACATTCATAAATACATAAAGATACACACACATATTCAATCATAAAGATACACACACATACATAAATAAAGATACACACACATATTCATAAATACATAAAGATACACACACATATTTTTTAAGTTTGACAATTATTTGTGATAAAGTCGTGACGTCTCATCCGTCGGTTCTGAGTCCTTTAGACTTGCTAAGTGTTCATATCATGACGTGACTTTATGGCTTGACGGTAGTTTTGATGAGCTGTATTATCAGGTGTAAGGAGCGACTCTGGAAGACTTTACTCCTAATTGCTGTTTTTATTTTCTCTTTACGAGAGCACAGACAAGCTAGATTGGAAACTAACTAATAAAACTCTACTTTAGTGTACTGAATAACTAGAGCTTAAAATGTACATGTACAACAACTAAATCATTAGTTAGAAAACATAAACAAAGTCCATTTAGGATGTGAAGAATAGAAAGAATCCTACATTTTTAACTAGTATAGCTTTTTACTGATGATCTTATTTTACAGGATTATCTCTAAATGACTAAAGGAACCAGACCGGCTTCGTACGGTCATGGAAACCTGGAAAAGTCATGTCATTTAAAAATGTTTATTTCCAGGCCTCGAAAAGTCATTGGGGAAAAAAATTAAATCCCAAAAGTCCAGAAAATGTGTTCTATACATATGTTAATGTACACGGTATATACTGTGTGCTTTGGAATCCTCATTGTTAGTTTAAATACAACATATTCTCACTTTTCATGTCTACACAGAGATTTCACAACATGTTTGATGATGGGCATTTGGTTTAAAGTCCTGGACTCCCATTGGTCGGCGTGTGAACCGTGCCAGAGGAGAAGCTGTCGGGCCCGAAAAAGGCCGACTGGGAGAGTCTGAAGTTTTTAGTTCTGCGGTTGAAGACGAGACGGAACGAGCTTAAAACAGATTCCCCTCTAATCCGCTCGTCATCGCTGTGATGAGATTACCAGCAGGAGGTCTCACTCCTCCGATTAGAGCGGAACCGACTCCTCCGTCTCTCTCACGTCATCGTGTCGTTTAAAGGACAGAAGACGGGTCTGTCCCCGATGTTTTATCTTTTAATCTGACTATTGTTCATCAATGAATCGGCATCTATAAAAAAATATTCTGTCTGTAAATTTAATATTTGTAGTTATATTCAACCTTTTTTAAAACTTATTTATAATACTTGTTTTGATTTCTTTTCCGTCTCTTTGTCTCCTGAGACTAATAAAGTTATCTTATTTTATACAAAACAAAGTCAAACATTCTGGCGATTACAATTTCCCTAAACTGAAAGTGACATTTTATTTAAATTATCTTTATTTAAAAGGGACCATAAAGTTTGATGAAATCGTGTCTCCGTGTAAAGTGCGTCTCATTTTGTGTGACTGTACCTTTAACGCCCGCTCTTTTCTGTTGGTGTCCCCGCCTCCAGCTAGCCTCCTGGGAGGCTCCTCCCAATGCCATGGCGTCCAGCCACGGCTCCTCCCCAGCGCCTCGCGGAGGCCGAGACGGGACGTACCGCAAGGAGCGGGACGCGGCGCCGGCCCGATGCCGGTCCGTCCGCTCGCTGCCCGACGTCTGCCCCAAGGATCCCGCCGGTAGAACGGCTGCATCCCGCCGCGTTTCAGGGCTTCGACCAACAGATTCTTAGCCCGATGGAATGAAATGAGAGAATATCTTTGTGTTGAACCCACAAACAGTCTAAAACCTCAAGATATTTCGTTTTAAATAAAGAAAACAAAGAAAACAAACCAATATACGTTTAGATTTTGAAATTGTTGTTTGTTTTGTTCTGCAGGCGATGGGCGGGGCCTGTGCGACGGCCCGTCCGTGGTGGCGGAGCACGACCGGTGGACGGTGTACAGCTCGAAGGTCAACCTGCCCGCCGCGCTGAACGACCCGCGGCTCGCCAAGCGGGAGTCCGACTTCTTCACCAAGACGTGGGGGCTGGACTTCGCAGAGACGGAGGTGATGCCCTCCTTCTACCTGCCCAACATCACCCGGGAACACTTCGGCCCCTACCTGCAGGAGACGGCTCAGGTAAGGCACGCTGAATTATTCACGGCCGACTCCCCGGTTTCCTGCTGGTGGAGGAGGGGGCGTGGCCTTGAAGCTGATCACGTGACTCGCTCGTGTTTAAATTCAGCTTCGGAAAGCTCTCGCTTTTTATTTCGTCGCTCGTATCCACAGAGCGACCTGCTGACGGTGTCCAATATCTGGAGAGATAAGTTTGTTTTTTAAACCAAGACTTTCATGTTTGAAAATAAAACTCTTATAAAGTCTTTCTGTCCAACGGAATCCTTTCTATTTGTTAACTTGAGGCTTTTATTTTGAAATGTCCGCAGCCGTTCAGCGAGGTGAAGTCACACGGCGGCGTTACCTCGCCGTACCTGACTTCACCTTGAGGGCGTGTCAGGAATCCCGTCGAAGCAGTTTCAGATCCTATTGTTCCGTTTTCTTTCTTTTGGGCTCAAAACAGGAACATTTGAGATAAATGAGATTCCTCAAGTACCAGTTTTTATTTTGTTGTGTGTACTATTTTATTTTATTTTTTTACATATTCTTTTACGGAGTCCTGGTGGTCGAGAGGTTTAAAACCAGAAGAAAACCCTTCAACTGGTTTCACTAGAACCTTATAGTCCCTCTACAAATAATGTATTTATTTTCACAACTACAGAGAAGCAGCCGTTGGACATGAAATGTGTATAAAAGAAAAATCACATCAGTAAAAATATATATATCTAATTATAAGTCTACAAAAAAACATATTTCACAATAATACTCTAAATGAAATAAAATCAAACTGTCTTTCTCATCGTCTGCTGTGAGGTTATTTCGTAGTCATGTGAGCCACAGCTGGGATTTTGACTTTGTGAGCCGTCATTAATTTACAATTTGGCAAATTATTATTAAGTCAGTTTCACTGGTTTACTGGTGAAACTGAAAAACCAGCAAGACTATCAATCAAGTTCTGGTGGTGAGATTTATGGACACTTTAGGTCACACTTTTGATGTCCTCTGAAAAGTTTAACTCCCACAGAATTTAAATATATAATGTGTAATTGTATCCACAGAGTGTACATTATGTTTTTGTCTTTAAGTGTGACTGAGAAAGCATCCTGGGAAGAAGGGTTATCACAAAAAGGGACTAAAACATTTGAACTTTAGTAGATTTCCACTTTCTTCTTCTTCTCTCTTGATGATGAGGGGTTCTGCTGTGGTTGTTGCACCGCAGGTGGAGGGTTTTATGTGAGGTTGAGCTGCAACGTAATGACTGTTTCCTGGGTTATTATTACAGGATGAAATCATCAACACATCATCAAGAGGAGTAGATGAACACATCAGCACTTTCTAAATTCAGCTATTTTACATAGATTCAGACCGTTCAACGTATTCAAATATATTTAGGAGGTTAATTATTATTATATAATATATATTATTTATTCTATTCTTCTTATTTTTTATATATATATTATCTTTTTAATATATATCATGATACAGTGTATATATATATATATATCTTTTTATATGTATACATATTTTTATGTATATATATTACTTGGCTTTATATTAATTTCCTTGTTGAAGGAAATAAAAGTTTTTTTATTGGTTATTTTCTTTTCTTTTTTCTTCTTTTTTCATATATTTATATATATATTTGTATATATGTTTCTTTTTAAATCAATAAATATCTTCTGTTTTATATATTTGTATAATTATTTTATTTAAAAATAAATATATACAGTATATTCTGTTTTATATATATTTTGTATATATGTATATATACACATACATATGTATATTTTTGATATATTACTTGGCTTCATATTAATTTCCTTGTTGTTGAAGGAAATAGAAGTTGTTTAATTGGTTATAAAACTCCTCCGATAAGGAGTCTGGTTTCACTTTTAGACTTTTAGACTTCGCACCTGAAGCGACTTCTTTCAGTTCCTTCTCTAGTTTTTTGACGTCGTCGTTTCATCTTCAGGTTTCAGAACCTCTTTTAAAAAACATCTTTGGTCACATGTTCCTCTTCCTCATTCCTGTCATCTGATGTTTTCATTGTTCTCCTCTGACAGCAGCAGCTGTGTTTTGCCCTCTGTCGCCCCCTTCTGGCCGAACGTGGCATTGCACACGAGGAGTTTTTGAGTTTTAATTTTTTTTAAACTGTCGTGTGTTTTTAATATTTGTTATTTTTAGAGGGAAAGAATCCACGAACGCTGCAAGACGATCTGTCCCAACAAAGACGACGTGGACGCCGCCTCAAGCATCGCCGCCAGCCACGGTATGAATTATTAATTATTATTATTCATTATTAACCTGCACGAAGTAGAGACGATTAAGAACCGCAAATACACTTTGTAGGTTCTTAAATGAGTAATGTGACACTTTTCAGTTCCTTTAGATCACTTCTTTGAACTATTTTCCCTTTAATTTACAATAATTAATTCAAATATTTATGAGAATTGTGTTTCTTTTACACAGAATATTAAAAATGACCTTGTTTTATTTGTATTTATTGTTAATTTTATTTAAATACCTTTTGGTTTTATTATTTGAGTACTGTGTAACTTTTCATTTCACCTTATTAAACTAATATTACGACAGTAATTGTTGTGTTCCACAGAAACATGAATACAATCAGTTTTTGTATGTAAAATAGCCTAAATCACAAATGGCTGATCCATAACGTTTCTTGTTTCTAGAAAAGTCCAGAGTGGAGCTGGAACAAGTCCCGAAGGTAACGCTCCCTCGCTCCTCCTTTCCCCGTCGGAGGAACGAAAGATCAGAAACTTTTAGATGATTTATTTTTTTACTCGTCATAGTTGCTAGAGTCACCTCTGATTCTCAACGGGCAGTTAGACAGACGCCTTAGTCCTCGGATGGTTTTATCCTTAAGTCTCTGAATGGTCTGCATTCTTTTTTATTTCAAAATAATGTTAATCATGACGGATCGGCTTATTTGAGTCCGTATTTTAGGCGCCCCCCCCCCCCCCCCCTCGGGTCCTGAGTGTCTCGCCGTGTGCCTGCAGATCTTCATGCGGCCCGACTTCGGCCTGGAGGACCCGACCACCTTCCACAGCGTGCTGCCCTGGTCGCACTTCAACAGCGCCGGAGGGAAGAGCAACCGAGACGTGGCGTCCTCCAAACTGCTGCAGGAGAAGGTGAAGCCCCGCCCCCACGCCGTGTGAGTGTGTGTCTGTTTGTGTCTGTTTGTGTCTCTGTGTGTGTGTCTATCTCTCTGTGTGGTGTGTGTGTCTCTCTGTGTGTGACTGTGTGTGTTTGCCTGTGTGTGTTTTGTCTCCCGTGTGTGTGTGGGTGTCTGTGTAGGTGTATTTTGTGTGTGTGTGTGTGTATGTATGTCTGTGTGTGTGTGTGTCTCTCTGTGTGTGTGTGTGTGTCTCTGTGTATCTCTCTCTGTGTGTGTGTCTCTGTGTGTGTCTCTGTGTGTGTGTGTGTGTCTGTGTGTGTCTCTGTGTGTGTGTGTCTCTGTGTGTGTCTCTGTGTGTGTGTGTCTCTGTGTGTGTGTGTCTCTGTGTGTGTCTCTGTGTGTGTGTGTGTCTGTGTGTGTGTGTGTGTGTCTCTGTGTGTGTGTGTCTCTGTCTGTGTCTCTGTGTGTGTGTGTATCTCTGTGTGTGTGTGTGTGTCTCTGTGTGTGTGTGTGTCTCTGTGTGTGTGTGTCTGTGTGTGTGTGTCTCTGTGTGTGTGTGTCTCTGTGTCTGTGTGTGTGTGTGTGTGTGTGTGTCTGTGTGTGTGTGTGTCTCTGTCTGTGTGTGTCTCTGTCTGTGTGTGTCTCTGTCTGTGTGTGTCTGTGTGTCTGTGTGTGTGTGTCTCTGTCTGTGTGTGTGTGTGTGTGTCTCTGTCTTTGTCTCTATGTATCTGCGTGTGTGTCTCTGTGTGTGTGTGTGTGTCTCTGTGTGTCTCTGTGTGTGTGTGTCTGTGTGTGTGTGTCTCTGTCTTTGTCTCTATGTATCTGCGTGTGTGTGTGTGTGTATCTCTCTGTGTGTGTGTGTGTGCGTGTGTATCTCTGTGTGTGTGTGTGTGTGCGTCTCAGGAGCGTCTGGTGTCCTCCCAGTGTAACTTAAGGCCCGCCTCCTCCAGCTGAGCCACTACCTGGACGTGGTGGAGGTGAGCATCGCGCGGCAGATCTCTCTGCGCTCCGACGCCTTCTTCCACGCCATGTCGTCGCAGCACGACTTGCAGGACCGGCTGCAGGAGACGCAGCGCGCCGTGGCCGTGCTGCGCGACCGCACCGCCGCCATCGACCGCATCACGTGCCGCGGGCCGCTGCAGGCGCTGCGCACCGCGCTCACGCGCAGCAACTGCGCCAAGCTGCACGACAAGCTGAAGCTGATGGCGGCGGTGCACCAGACGCAGCCCACCGTGCAGCTGCTGCTCGCCACCGCCGAGTTCGTCGGAGCGCTGGAGCTCATCTCCACCACCAAGGAGGTGCTGCAGCAGGAGCTGCAGGGCATCCACAGCTTCAGGTGAGGAGGAGGAGGAGGAGGAGTTAGTCTTTGCCAACGGGCGTTCTGTGTGGACGCCTCGGCCTCACGGACATTTCCATTCACCTCCAAGTTGAGACTATTGGCGCAGAAACATCTAGTAAACAAGCTGCCTCTCTCTCCCTCTCTCTCTCTGTGTCCGTCTGCCTCTCTCTCTCTCTCTCTCTCACTCATTCACTCTCTGTCTCTCTCGACCTGTCGTTCTCTCTGTCTGTGTCCGTCTGCCTGTCTCTCTCTTTCTACCTCTCTCTCTCTGTGTCCATCTATCTGTCTCTCTCTCTCCCTCCCTCCCTGTCTCTTTCTCTCTCCCTGTCTCTCTCTCTCTCCCCCCCCCCCCCCCTCTCAGACATCTGGGCTCCCAGCTGTGTGAGCTGGAGAAGCTGATCGATAAGATGATGGTGGAGGATTTCAGCATGTACGCCCGGAGCGACCTGAACCGCAGCCTGAGGGACGAGCCGCTGGTCCTCGAGAAGGTCAGAGCAAGCTCCTCCCACCGCAAGCTCCTCCCACCGCAAGCTCCTCCCACCACAGCAGCATTCATGTCACCTTATTTTACATGTAAAAAAAAAAAAAAACTCTTTCCGCCGTCGTGTTCACGCCAATTCCAAATAAATAACAAATATATATATTTATTTATAATCACAGGGGCACAAACCAAACGCTGCCTCACAGAAGGTGGGACACACACACACACACACACAAACATTAAAATCACATGGAAATCACGGCCGCTGCTGAAATCTGTCTGTCGCCACAATGTTGATCAGTGATTGATCAATAATCACTCAAGTGTTTGTTTTGATGTGCTTGGCGTGCCAGACGGGTGGAGTTAAGCTTCAGGTGCTTCAGGTGGTGTCTTATTGAAACCTTTAAAGCCCTCTGGTCTCCAGGCAGGTTAAAGAAACACTCTGAGTACTTTGATTTTGGGGTTTTGATTAATCCTGAAAATTAATCTTTGGGCTTGGTGGTTTATTTGTAATTTATATTTATTAATATTTATTCTCAGTCATATGGAGATAAAGTGAGGATTTTTAATTTTGTACAACATTGATGATTAAGCAAATCGTGTTTAATATAATCTGTTCATATAATCTGTGAACACTGGGGCTGCGGTAATGAATTAATAAACTTTATTGGGTGTTATTTTTAGTGAATATGATTTTAAAGCAATAAAAGATCATTATTTCCAAATAAATTTAAAATAACCGTAATTTGAAATTGTGTAGCCACACCTTTTTAATTTTTCTGTTTTTACCTGATGGTTTTATAATACATTTTTGGAAATAAATTTGCTGCTTGAAATCTTAATTTATATCAAATTTCATCACATTTCATGCCGAATGAAACGCTGTCAATGACTGTTTTATTGTGTGTGTGTGTGTGTGTGTGTGTGTGTGTGTGTGTCTCTGTGTGTGTAGGAGCGTCTGGAGTCTCTGGTGTTCGGCCTGCTGCGCCAGAGGAAGCTGGACTTTCTGGATATTTACAGCGATGAGATGATCGCGGCTGCGAAGGCCATCGTCTCTCAGGTAACACCTCAGATCAGGGGCCAGTCGGCGGGTTATTATGGGATGGGGAAGAAGAAAAAAACCTCTTCATCTGACTCGTTTGTGTTTTTCAGTGTGTGACAGAAAACGTTTTGCACATGGAAGACATCGACACTGAAGTCGTCACCAAGTGAGTAGAGATGTAAAGATTACATCATCGATACAAATCCATCAGCAGAGTGTTTTAGCCTCATCGGTGTGACATCATCGGTGTGACATCATCGGACTGACATCAGCATTGGGAAGTAACAATTAGGAGTCTGTTGCACTTTACTTGTGTATCTCCATTTAAGTATACTTTATACTTCTACTGTTTAATCCTCTATTTACATAAAATGCAAATGTTGTACTTTTTATTTTACTGCAGTACAATTATCTGAACACTTTTATCACTTTACCAAAATATAAATCAACTCATACATTATGACATGTTCTTTTGAATTAAGCCTCCCAGCAGTATATAATACAGGTCTGTGTGTGTGTTTATCTGTGTGTGTGTGTGTGTGTGCGCAGGCTAGCGGACCAGATGCGCCTCATGACGTTCCCTCAGTGGTTCGAGCTGCTGGAGAACATCTTCCAGAGTTTCCTTCTCTTCCTCCAGAAGATCAAAGTGAGTCCAAAACCTTTTAAATCATTTAATATTACGTCATAATCTCTTTTAACCGCATTGACACGGCTCTCTTTCGGTTCCCCCGCCCGTCCTCCAGGCCACCCTGACTGTGGTCAAGAACGTGGTCCTGGAGGTCCTGGCCTCGAACCAGAGGAACCGGCTCCTGGAGGAGGGCTCCTCGTCGGGGGCTCCTGCTCAGGAGGGCCCCCCCGGCCCGGCGCTGCTGCACGGGGAAGCCGAGCTGGCCTACCTGACCCACGAGGGCCTGTTCATCAGCGACGCCCTGCACCAGGCCCAGCAGCAGGCGGTCCAGGATCAGGGCTCTGATGTGGGCTCCCGGGTCCAGCAGAGTCGGGCGGAGGCACCTGGCAGCGACCCGGCCCAGACCTCCGTCAGCCGGGACCAGAGCTTCATGTACGGCACCGCACAGATGTTAGTGAAGGTCACAACAGATAGAATAATAACAATAAGATGAGATATTTGGGTCTATCTTTGTTCTATTTGTTTTGCCTAATTAAATCCACTGTTTAAGTTAGGAATCTTTCTTTATATTCAAAGAAAATAAATGGCATTAAAAGGACATTTACAAACAATAAGCAAAAGAAAAACTAGAATAAAATCAGACAAAATACAAACATGGACCTGAAATACGGCGACGGTGCAGTAACGTGTGATTCTTCACATAAAGACCAGAGGCTCTGAAGCATCTGAGGCTTCCAGGTGTTCATCAGCGTGTTGTTGGTCTGCAGGTGCGGTGACAGCATGATGCCCACGGACCAGGAGCTGAACCGCGTGGTCCACAACCTCCAGGAGCTGCTGCACGCCGCCTCCGACGTCAGCCACGACCGCTGCGTCAAGGTCCTCACAGCCAGAGCCAAGGTACGACACTGAAATCGATACCTAAAAACCTGAAGGGGGCGCCAAAAGTGAAAAGTTACATAGTGTTGCTTTAACAACCAAGTTAACAACCTAGTTAACAACCTAGTTAATAAACTAGTTAATAACTGTCAACCAGGTTAATAACCAGGTTATTGACCTTGTTAATGACCTGGCTCATGACCTAGTTAATAACTATGTTAATAACCGTCAACCAGGTTAATAACCTAGTTAATAACCTAGTTAATAACCTAGTTTATTACCTGGTTAACGACCTGGTTAATGACCTAATTATTGACCTAATTAATAACCTAGTTAATAACCTAGAACATACTCTCAATACTAACTTTACTCTCCTTCAGTTCTTTGGTGTATTAAATTCATTTCTTGGTCTTTATATAAAATAAAAAACATTTGACCGCTGCTTCAAGGTCCTCACGGCCAGAGCCAAGGTACATAATAACGTCATCACTTCTTTAACACGTAAACAACTCATATGTTGGATTTAAGTTATTTATTTTATTTATTTTACGTGGAAATGTTTTTCATGTGTTGCGTCCATGTAAAGGGGAAATATTCAACTATTCTTGTTTATTATTAATACAATAATGTCTTATAGTTACTTTTTAAACACATTCTTTGCACAATAAAATGTTTTTTATTTTATATAAAGACCCAGAAATGAATTTAATACATCGATATATTTTAATATATTTTATTATTTTAATGCGCTTTAGATTTTTGAGGTCCGTCTTCCTGATAGTTTAATAGTCTCTAAGCATCTATTTAACAACCCAAAAAAGCCAGAAAACAAATGTGAAATAAATGCAATCTTAATGTTTTAACGAGCTCGTTAACCCCTCGTTAACCGACGTCCCCCCCCCCCCAGGACGGCTCTCTGGAGCGCCTGGGCTCGGCGGACTTCGTGTGCCTGTGCCGGGCGGTGGAGACGTTCGTGGGCGACACGGAGGAGCTGAGCTGCAGGCGCAGCGGCAGCCTGCGGGGGGCGCTGCAGAGCCAGGCCAACCGCTTCGTGCACCGCTTCCACGACGAGCGCAAGACCAAGCTCAGGTGAGGGTCACGGGGGAGGAGAGGCTAATGAGCTGGTTAATAACTTGTTCATAACTTAGTCGATGATCTAGTTAATTATCTCGTTAATTGTCTAGTTAATGACCTAGTTAACAACCAAGTTAACAACCTAGTTAATAAACTAGTTAATAACTGTCAACCAGGTTAATAACCAGGTTATTGACCTTGTTAATGACCTGGCTAATGACCTAGTTAATAACTATGTTAATAACCGTCAACCAGGTTAATAACCTAGTTTATTACCTGGTTAATGACCTAATTAATAACCTAGTTAATAACCTAGAACATACTCTCAATACTAACTTTACTCTCCTTCAGTTCTTTGTCCTTAAATTCCGGCGCTGAAATTAAAAGTTTGAGTATCGGTTGAAAACCTCTTAATTTGTGCCGGTTCTTTACTTTGACGCTTGTTGTTGTTGTTGTTTGTCAGCCTCCTCCTGGATAACGAGCGCTGGAAGCAGGCCGAGGTCCCCACTGAGTTTCAGGATCTGGTGAACTCCATCGCGGATGGAAGAATAACACTACCGGAGCGCAAAATCCCAGGTACCCTGAACCCCCCGCTCCATGTCTATGAGAGGATGCAACGCGCGTGGAGTCGTTGTGAACCGTCTTCCTGCCGCTCTGCAGGTACTGAGGACAGGAAGCCCGCCGAGTTCCTGCTGGTCAACGGGCAGAAATACGCCGTCGTCGGGTTCGTGACCTTCGCTCGGAGTCGGGAAGATAAAGAAACACGAGCCGGAGCTGACGGCGTCTCTCTGTCTCTCTGTCTCTCCAGGACGGTGCTGCTGCTGATCCGGATGTTTCTGGAATACTGTCAGTGCATCAACGACATCCCGTCCATCGCCACCGACATGCTGACGCGCCTGTCGGACCTCCTCAAGGTCAGAACCGCCTCCAAGTACAAAACCAACGGGCCGGCTCGAAGCGGATTGGTCCGCCTCGCCGCCAGTCACAGAGCGAGCCGCTGGTTGTTCCTCGTGTGTTTTATGGCGGTTCAATCGAAAGTCCATTATTATAGAGACTTTATATTATATATATTGTACTGTTATATAGTCTATTCTACTTCATCAGAACTGAATAGGACTTTTTATTTATACATGTGTTGCTTTTATTAATATATTAACATATATATAATAATAAATATATACAGGACTGTCTCAGAAAATTATAATATTGTGATAAAGTTCTTTATTTTCTGTAATGCAATTGAAAAAACAAAAATGTCATGCATTCTGGATTCATTACAAATCAACTGAAATATTGCAAGCCTTTTATTCTTTTAATATAGCTGATTATGGCTTACAGCTTAAGAAAACTCAAATATCCTATCTCTAAATATTAGAATATCATGAAAAAGTATACTAGTAGGGTATTAAACAAATCACTTGAATCGTCTAATTAACTCGAAACACCTGGAAACACATTTTCAAATGTTTGATTTTGTTTTGCTGTTATAAATCTTTTTTTTTACTTGGTCTGAGGAAATATTCAAATTTTATGAGATAGGATTTTAGAGTTTTCTTAAGCTGTAAGCCATAATCAGCAATATTAAAAGAATAAAAGGCTTGCAATATTTCAGTTGATTTGTAATGAATCCAGAATGCATGACATTTTTGTTTTTTTAATTGCATTACAGAAAATAAAGAACTTTATCACAATATTCTAATTTTCTGAGACAGTCCTGTATATATATATAATAACAGAATGTGTATATATATATATATCATCATCATATATATATCTAATTATATACTGTATATGATAATATATATATATATGATAAAAATATAGATGTATATATATATATATACATAGATTTATTTAGTTATTTATTTAACCCGTGATAAAAAATCTCATTCTGAAAATAGAGTATTTGAAGCTAATGATCGGCTAGTCAATGTTAGTTCATAATCCATGTTAGTTTATAATCCATGTTAGTTTATAATCCATGTTAGTTTATAGTCCATGTTTATAAGAAAGGTTTTCTCTGTTTCTTGCAGCACTTCAACTCTCGGAGTTGCCAGCTGGTTCTGGGAGCCGGAGCTCTGCAGGTCGTCGGCCTGAAGACCATCACCACCAAAAACCTCGGTAGGAGAAAGAGAAAGAGCTTCAGTGGAGCTGAAAGTGAAGATGCTAAAAGTGTGTGTGTGTGTGTGTGCAGCCTTAGCCTCCCGCTGCCTGCAGCTGGTGGTTCACTACATTCCCGTCATCAGAGCTCACTTTGAGACCAAACTGCAGCCCAAACAGTTCAGCGTGCTCCGACACTTTGACCACATCACCAAGGTAACGCACACGCACACACACACACACACACACACGCACACACATGCACACACACGGACTCTAAAGGTTTCTTTATTTAACAATAAATACATGAAATGCAGCTCTATATATTTATAATATATATATTTATATAATATATATGTATAGTAAATATATATATAAATATGATCATTCTCTATTAATATTACTGCTGTAGATGTGTGTATCCTCTTTATTTAATCTACTCATATTCTATAAGATCGTCATGTGTGTCTAAAATGTACAATATCTAATCTACAATATCCTCTGAGATGTTGTGGAGTATAATAATAAAATGGGGATCCATTGTATTTTGTGCTCTGCAGGACTACAACGATCATGTGGCCGAGATCTCCGCTAAGCTGGTGGCCATCATGGACAGCCTGTTTGAGAAGGTGTTGTCGAAGGTGAGAGCGACGGTCACATCGAGCTTCTTCAAGGACATCTTGCACACTTTAAGTCGGTTAATTCCCCCTTTGTGTTGTTGTTGTTGTTGTTTCCCTCAGTATGAAGTGAAGGCCCCGATGCCCTCGGCCTGCTTCAGAAACGTCTGTAAACAGATGTCGAAGATGCACGAAGCCATTTCAGAACTTCTACCTGAAGAACAGATGCAGGTGGGACTCGACTCGCTCTTCTGTAATATATATATATATTATATAATTATTTAAATGTGTATATATATATATATTATATAAATGTGTATAATATATATATATAATTTAATTATATTAATATGCATTTATATATAATATATGTGTGTGTGTGTATATATATATATATATATATATATATATATATTAATATGTACGTGTGTCTCCTTTCCAGATGTTGTTTCTGAGGATCAACGCCAGTTTGAAGATGCACCTGAAGAGGCAGCTCGCTCGACTCGGAGTCGTTAATGACGGAGGACCTCAGCATGGGTACACACACACACACACACACACACACACACATGAAAATAGTCCTTCACCGTTTCCCAGAGTGCAAAGTGATACAAAATATGCAGTTTTTTTTGCATTGAAAAATCAAAACGTTGATAATGTAATGAATGAATATTCGTGACTTGTCACCGCGTGTTCTGCAGACTCGTCGTGGTGGACGTGGCGTTCTACACGGAGAACGTCCAGGCGCTGAAGAACCTCGACCGGCTGGACCTGAACATGGTGGAGATCTGGGAGCAGAAGAGGTGATGGAGGACCACCAGGACCACCAGGACCCGAAGAGACCCGGAGACGGGAGGCCGGCAGACCTCTTGGGGGCGGAGTTACGGGGGCCAGGAGGCCGGCAGACCTCTTGAGGGCGGAGTTACAGGGGGGGGGTCGACGGAGGCCAGGAGGCCGGCTGAGGGTGGAAGGAGGCGCTGGAGGCTTTCTGAACATCTCCACACACACAGCCTCCTGAAAGAAGCTCCGCCTCCTCTTCTCACCGTGTGCAATGCAGCAGAAATAGTAAATTATTAGCGGTCTCAGTGAGTTGAGGGTGTAGATAATGGTGAAGAGATGACGGGGTAATTTATTTGTCTGACTCTTTGGAGAACTGGTTTTTATTTTTATTTAAGGGATTTTTTTTGTCGTCAGACAAACACTAAACTTTGTTTGTTTTCAGGGTTCAGATTACGCCATTTTTATTTTATTTTCCTTTCTTCCGGCATCTTAAAGCACCGACACGGTTCCCTTCGCGGTGTTTACAAACTCTCTTTTTTTTTTTCACCAGCTGGTTTTTGGGGTTTTATTCTCTGGTGACGGATAGAGGGGATTCCTCAAACTTTTATAACAACATATTACAGACTCGACGTCTGGGACCTCGGAGGAAAAACTAAAAAGAACTATTAAAAAAAGAGAGAGAGAGAGAAAAAGTGTGATTTTGAAGAGTTTTATTTCCTGAACACTTTAAAACCAACAGACTGTGAACGCACCACAACTCTCCGCTGCAGCCGTCGTTACCAAAGTAAAACACTTTGGGAATGAACTCTTTAGATTTACACTTCTTTTTTCTTTCTTCAAACTTTCCCAATTATGCATAAAGTTTCCTCCTGATGATCCAGAGACTCTTTTATACGTGTGTCTGCAGCAGCGGGATCAGCTGCTCCCTCCACTCTGACTTCACCTGCATGAAGAACGACAGCTTTTGTTTCCTGAAACGACTCGAAGCGGAACAGGAAATCTTTTTTGGGGTTGTTTTTAAATGAAGAAAAAAGGGAGAGAAAAACAAAACGGCGCATTTTTTTTGGACAATTACATTTACGTCTCCCTGAACTCGATGCCACTTTCTCGCGGTGCGGTCAGGCGCCGCCTCTTCTTCTTCCCCTTCCTCTTCTTCTCCTCCTCCCCCCTCTTCTCCTTCTTATCAACAATGTCTTAATTCCTCTAAGCAAAAGAAAACGGTGTGCTTTTTTATTTGTTTTATTTAAATTAGTTGAGCTAACATAACAAAGACATGTTATTATATTTCTTTCACTTTTTTTCAATTCATCCCCCCAATTCTTTTTTCTTTCTTGCAAATCCTGAGCATGCCTGATCACAATTCAGTTTTCCTCAAACGAGATTTTCTGTTCCCGACAAACACACACACCTGTCCGGCTGCGGTCGCATCCCCTCACGTCTCCACTGCAACGCTACAGGCCCACCTGCATTAGTCAGCTGCAGGACTTTAATAGGTTTATAAATGCTCTTTATCTCCCGGTTTATCCTGAGAGATCTACTTTGTTATGCTGAAATAATGTGATGCAACAACCACAGGGGTTTAGGGACAAATGTGACAAAATCATATATATATATATTAACTATATACATATTTATATAAATATATATATGTATTATATCTATTTATATAAATATTTGTATATATATTTATAAATATGTATTATTTATAAATATATTTATTGTATAGAGAATCTGAGTGTGATGCGACGGCAGCTTTCTTCAGTTTCTGGGAACAAAGCATCAACTCATCTGCTTCAGAAGTGCCTCCTTTAGACCGTCAGACGACACATCTGAGCTCCACTGCAGTGTGCCTACCATACCACTGTGTGCGAGTGTGTGTGTGTGTGTGTGTGTGTGTGTGAGAGAGTGTGTGTGAAAGTGTGAATGAGTCGGGCTGCATGTATGAGAATCCAAACTGTATTGAATTCCTTCAAACCTGATGTGAATAAAACTCGACGCAGCGACTCGTGTTCCTTCAGCTGGAATTGTTTTCAATTATTACCAAAGCACTCATTTGCATTATTTAAATGTGAAATAGTTTTGGCCCCAAAAGAAGAACTTATATATTATTAATATTGAATGATGAGGAGATTCCTGTTGGAATGTTAATTTTTTATTAGTTTTCCAGTCCAGAAAAGCTTGTGCAGTGTTTTTTGTTTTCCATGTCAATGCATTTTGTTGTGAAGGCCTTTCATTACAAGACCAGTTCCTGGTGTATATATATATATATTTATACATAATATATTATGTATAATATATATATACCTGGATGTATATAAATATATTATAATATATATATATATTAAGTGTATTGTGTGTCTGTATGTAGTTATTCAGCATGAGACAGCATCATATCTAAACGTCTTTCTGGAGACTTATTTTGGAATCCAACTGAGCTCCATTTAAAAACCTTAAAAACTAAAAAGTCTCGAAACCTCGAGTTTGAAATAATTAAAAAGTCGGGCGTCGTTAGCGAGTCTCCTCGTGTCCCGATCAGGAGGTTGACCTCTGACCTTTGACCCGTCAGAGAGTCTTCAAGCACCTTCACTTGTTTCTGTTTTGCGGGCTGCCGTTTCTTTTTGTTTCCCCAGAATGCATCAGTGGTCGAGGATCCGCAGGTTTCCGGAGACGATCTTGTTCTCCAGCATCGCTCCGGCGGGAATATCGATGCGGTCCCCGTGGTTGGCGATGATGATGACGGTTCCCTGGCGAAGGATAAAGTTATTTATGATTAATAATAATAATAATAAAAAGTGATTTTCAAAACGCGATGACGTCATTTAATGAAAAGTATTTAAATCCGTTGTACAAGTACATTGTACTTCTTAAAGTACATTTATGTGTCACGCTGAAGGTTCAGATTATTAACAATATATAATAAATTATTGCATTCTAAAGTATTAAAATATATATGTGTATATATACATGTGTATATATATGTGTGTATATCTATACATATAAGTATATGTTATATACATATATTTACATATGTATATATATATTTGTGTATGTGTGTGTAGATATATGTGTGTGTGTGTATCTATATATACACACACATATAAAATGTATTAATATCACCTTCAGCGAGACGTTCTTCCCGAAGGTCACGTCCCCCGACACCGTGAGGTGGTCCAGCTCCAACATGTCCGGGATGCTCTCGAACCGCGAGAGGAACTCCTGAACCTGCCCGGCAACAAGCCCAAATACAACAGAACACGTCCCGACACGTGGAGGTCAGAAACGCTGACGATGAAATAAACAGGGTTCATGATCAACTGTTGTGGTTGAAGTCGTCACTAAATGTTTAAGCTCTATTACTTTAGATATTTAAACTATGAACTTTAAACATTAATTAATTTTTTGAATCTGACGCGATATATTTATCTCACCAGGAAGTTATTCCATTTTCATCCAAAAAAAATTCCTCCTGAGAAAATATAACAATTTATTGTTGCTAAATAAAGAAAACAAGGTCATAATCTATTAAGAGAAGCAGACGATCAGATTTATTGTGACATAAAACCCTAAAATGTTTGTTTCTTCTGAAAAATATGTTGTTCTCTTACCTGATAATTATACAGGTGGACAAAATAGTTGTTACCTTTCCGTTAAAAAAAGGAAAGCGTACAATGTTCGCGGAAATAAGTGACAAAAGTAATAATAAATAAAAAAAGTTACTGATCATTTTCTTTAGAAATTTGTGACTTCAAGATATCAAGAAAATGAATCTTATTATTATGAAAGAATGTCTCCTTTATACATTTAATACAATTGAACCATTATTTATAATACATTTATAATATGTATATAAGTGTATTATATAATATATATAACATATATTATATATTATTTATATATTATATATATATACTATATATATTTTATTTATATATATACTATATATTTTATTTTTATATATATATATATATTATTTATATATATAATATATATATTATATTATATATATATATATATTTACATTCATGTGACAGTTTTGAGATGTAAAAAATACTCTATGAAAGCCAAATATGAGTTTATGTATAATTTTTGTGATTTATTTTACAATATAAAATACATTTAAAACATGTTAAAAGGCAGAAGTGTAATTATAATGTTGGATGTTTTGTTAAATCCATGTCCCTGTAAGTATTATTATTAAAGTCCGTTGTTCTCTGACACAACGAGTAAACGCCGCCGCTCACCTTGGTGAAGGAGCCGCCCAGCTTGACGTGCGGCGTGCTGGGGAACTGGCGGCGCCGGCTCATGGTGAGCGAGCCGGCGTCCAGGCTGTACAGGTTGGACATGACCAGCAGCAGGTCGGAGGACGTCTTCACCGGCAGGAAGCGGCTGCGCGGCACGTTCACGCCCATGGCGTTGTTGAAGCTCTTGATGGCGGCGCCCACCGCCGTCTCCAGCTGGATGATGTTCAGGCCGCCGTCCAGCGTCTGGAGGGGGGGGTCAATTAAATTTATTAATACATCACATTATTAGATTCTAAAGTACAATTTCTTTCTTTTTTTAGGGAAACTTTTCCTGTAAATGAGCTTTGACATAAAATAAATATATATATATTTTCCAGGCATGAGATGACATTTTATTTAACATATGAATGAATCCCACATTAAAGGGACAGTGTGTTCGTGTTATTGAGGACATTTTGGTTTTTAGTGACTTTAATCTACTGGAGTTCCTCCTTCAAATAATCCCCCAAAATATTATTTTAAAGAGAAAAGCAGCAACTCCCAAAATCAGCTCTTTGATGGAAAAACATAAATTGTATAAAGCCTCACTGACCCTCTTGAATTAATAGTATATATTTATATAATATATGTATTATATATTATATATACAATATTTATATTGTATATATAATATATATATATAATATAAATATATATATATTATAAATAATATATACACTATATATTATTTATATCATAATACATAATATATACATATTTTATATATATATTATATACACAATATATATATTATATATATAAGATATATATATATATACTTATATTATATATAATATATACACAATATATATTATATATATTTATTTCATATAAATATTTAATATATATATTTACATTGATGAAAAAAGACTCTATATAAGCCACATTTACATTTTTGTGATTTACTTTACTATATAAAATACATTTTAAACATTTTAAAAGCCCAAACTGTTCTTAGTTTTTCTTGTTAATAGTGGACTATCATAAGAGCTGAAATATTAATATTGCGCCTATTTCTAGTATTTCTTTCAGTAGTTTCTTGGGGAAATGAAATAAACCTTTCCAGAGAGCACTGCCGGTGAAGCAAAGGTCACTGAGGTCACCTTGGGGTTGACGATGATCTCCAGGTCCATGGCGTTCTGCGCCTGCAGCCGCTTCACGGCGGGCAGCGAGACCCACAGGTTGTTGGTGTTGAAGATCTTGAACTTGGTGACGGACTTGAACTCGTCCACGTGGGCTTTGGGCACCTGGGCGATCTCCAGCAGCCGCAGGTGGTCCTCGTATTGGATCAGGGTGCCGCCCTGCGGGGGGAGGGGGCGTGAGAGGGGGCGGAGCCTAACGGCCTCACCGAGAGAACAGAGCGGCCGACCTTGACGTCGGCCCGCGTCTTGTCCGTGACCTCCATGATGAACTCGCAGCGCCGGTCGGCCGGCCGGCTCACGAGGTGCCGCAGGATGGCGAGGTCCACGGTGGCGCCCAGGTTGTCGATGTTGGACACGAAGATGTACTCCTTCCCCTCGGCGAGCAGCCGGTCCAGCAGCCCGCAGTTGGCGAGGCTGGCGTACACGTCGCCGTGGCCCGGCGGGTACCACGCCTCGCCCGCCTCGCCGCCCAGCGCCATGCTGCGGGCGATGGGCAGCAGCGACTCCTTGTGGATCCTCGGGTACCTGGGGGGGGGGGGGGGAGAGAGAGATGTGTGTGTGTGTGTACCTGCTCTGGTTGAAGGTGTGTGTGTGTGTGTGTGTGTACCTGCTCTGGTTGAAGGTGTGTGTGTGTGTACCTGCTCTGGTTGAAGGTGTGTGTGTGTGTGTGTGTACCTGCTCTGGTTGAAGGTGTGTGTGTGTGTGTGTGTACCTGCTCTGGTTGAAGGTGTGTGTGTGTGTGTGTACCTGCTCTGGTTGAAGGTGTGGATCTTCACCCGGTGGTGTTTGTACTTCTGGAGGATTTTCTTGGTGTCGTCGTCGGTGTTGAAAGAATTCATGAGAACCAGAGGAACGTCAGCGTTGAAGGTTTTATTAAGATGCTGGAGGAGGAGGAGGAGGAGGAGGAGGAGTTCAGTTTAACCATTGTTATTATTATTATATTAATAAATAATATATATATATATATAATGAAGGGGTGTTCTAGACCTGATTATTATTATTATTGTTAATATTATAATCATTATATTAATAAAGAGTATTAAGGTGGTGGTGACCTGATTAATAATATTATAAATATTATAATGAATATAATAGAGAGTATGAGGGTGGTGCTGACCTCTATCTGCTGCACCGTCAGGTCCAGGAAGAGCAGTATTATTATTATTTATTATTATTATATTATTAATAGAGCATGA